>NW_006399791.1:20861112-20866726 GCF_000299155.1 Elephantulus edwardii
AAGCATGTGACATCCGTTCCAGCAGAAAGGTCAAAGCAGATGCTTGGATCTGACTGGATGGAGTTGGGCGCCTCACACGAAAGCTGCCAGACCCCCCGCAGACCCTCCCCCATCTTCCCAGGTAATCGGAGACACCAGAAGAACCTGACATCCGTTCTGGCAGTAAGGTCAAAGCAGAGGCTCGGATCTGACTGGCTGGAGTAGGGCGCCTCACACGAAAGTTGCCAGACACCCCATCTTCCCAGACCGCCCCCATCTTCCCAGGTAATCGGAGACACCAGAAGCATGTGACATCCGTTCTGCCAGAAAGGTCAAAGCAGAGGCTCGGATCTGACTGGCTGGAGTTGGGCGCCTCACACGAAAGCTGCCAGACCCCGCAGACCCCCCCATCTTCCCAGACACCACCATCTTACCAGGTAATCTGAGACACCAGAAGCATGTGGCATCTGTTCCTGAAGAACGGTCAAAGCAGAGGCTCGGATCTGACTGGCTGGAGTTAGGCGCCTCACACGAAAGATACACTATGACTTTCAGAAAGAATGAAAGCATTTGTCTCCAAAACTCTCGTGTGTGTCACACAGAATTTAAAGTAATGGGTGTTGTCTCCTTGTAGGAAACCTAGGAATTGTGGATAGAAGTGCACGGAACCACCTATGTAATGTTGTGTTCACAAAGCACAGCCCCTTACTTCCTGAAGCCCTCTAATGACACATTGTGTTAGAAATGTCTTTCTCTGTAATCTGCGTCTTGCTGAACAATGAATGATTTATATGCTATTTCGGTGATATTCGTAAGACGCGGAATTTCCAGAAGTTCTTCTTCCTTCATTCCTAGACATTTTTCCCAAGAATCTCACCCACATCGTATACTGAGTGTGTTTCACAGAAAGATGTAGCGTTTACTACCAACGGTATCAAATGTAGCAGAAAATTCGTACCACATGGGATTTGACTGAAAACCAGGGCTGGAAAGATGTAAACTCTGTGAGTTGCATACACTATGACTTTCAGAAGGAATGAAAGAATTTGTCTCCAAAACTGTGGCATGAGTCACACGGAATTTACATTAATAGGTGTTGTCTCCTTGTAGGAAACCTAGGAATTCAGGATACAAGCACGAAAACACCTATGCAAAGTTGTGTCGGCACAGGGCCCTTACATACTGAAGCCCTCTAATGACACACTATCATGGAAATGCCTTTCTCTGTAATCTACATTTTGCTGAACAATGAATGATTTAACGTAGTGATGCCCTGATTTATATGATATTACGGTGACATTCATAACACGCGGGATTTCCAGAAGTGCTTTTTCCTTCGTTCCTAGACATTTTTCCCAAGAATCTTACCCACATCGTATACTGAGTGTGTTTCACTGAAAGATGTACCGTTTACTACCAACGGTATCAAATGTAGCAGAAAATTTGTACCACACGGGATTTGACTGAAAACCAGGGCTGGAAAGATGTAAACTCTGTGAGTTATATACACTATGACTTTCAGAAGGAATGAAAGAATTTGTCTCCAAAACTGTGGCATGAGTCACACGGAATTTACATTAATCGGTGTTGTCTCCTTGTAAGAAACCTAGCAATTCAGGATAAAATTGCACGAAAACACCTATGCAAAGTTGTGTCCGCAAAGCTCACCCATTTACATCCTGAAGCCCTCGAATGACACACTGTGTTGGAAATGTCTTTCTCTGTAATCTGCGTCTTGCAGAACAATGAATGATTTATCGTAGTGATTCTCTGCTTTTTATGATATTTCGGTGATATTCATAATACGTGGGATTTGCAGAAGTGCTTCTTCCTTCGTTCCTACACATTTTCCCCAAGAATCTCACCCACATCGTATACTGAGTGTGTTTCACAGAAAGATGTACCGTTTACTACCAACGGTATTACATGTAGCACCAAATTCATTCCACACTGGATTTGATTGAAAGGCAGGCCTGGAAAGATTTAAACTCTGTGAGATACATACACTATGACTTTCAGAAGGAATGAAAGCATTTGTCTCCAAAACTCTCCTGTGTGTCACACGGAATTTACAGTTATCGGTTGTGTCTCCTTGTAGGAAAACTAGCAATTCAGGATAAAATTGCACGGAAACACCTATGCAACGTTGTGTTCGCAAAGCGCATCCCCTTACTTCCTGAAGCCCTCGAATGACACACTGAGCTGGAAATGTCTTTCTCTGTAATCTGCGTCTTGCTGAACAAGGAATGATTTAAGGTAGTGATGTTCTGCTGTATATGATATTTCAGTGATATTCGTACCACACGGGATTTCCACAAGTGCTTCTTCCTTCGTTCCTAGAAATTTTTCCCAAGAGTCTCACTCACATTGTGTAACTGAGTGTTTTTCACAGAAAGATGTACCGTTTACTACAAATGGTATCAAATGTAGCAGCAAATTCGTAGCACACGGAATTGGACGGAAATGTAGGCCTGGAAAGATATAAACTCTGTGAGTTACATACACTATGACTTTCAGAAGGAATGAATACATTTGTCTTCAAAACTCTCGTGTGTGTCACACAGAATTTACAGTAATGGGTGTTGTCTCCTTGCAGGAAACCTAGCAATTGAGGATAGAAGTGCACGGAACCACCTATGCAATGTTGTGTTCACAAAGCGCAGCCCCTTGCTTCCTGAATCCCTCGAATGACACACTCTGTTGGAAATGTCTTTTTCTGTAATCTGCGTCTTGCTGAATAATGAATGATTTCAAGTAGTGATGTTCTGCTGTACATGACATTTCGGTGATATTCGTAACACGCGGTATTTCCAGAAGTGCTTCTTCCTTCGTACATAGAAATTTTCCCCAAGAATCTCACCCACATCGTATACTGAGTGTGTTTCACAAAAAGATGTACCGTTTACTACCAACGGTAACAAAAGTAGCAGCAAATTCGTACCACATTGGATTTGACTAAAAAGCAGGCCTGCAAAGATGTAAACTCTTTGAGTTACATTCACTATGACTTTCACGAGGAACGAAAGCATTTGGCTCCAAAACTCTCCTGTGTGTCACACGGAATTTACAGTAATAAGTGTTGTCTCCTTCTAGGAAAACTAGCAATTCAGGTTAAAATTGCCCGTAAACACCTATGAAAAGTTGTTTCCGCAAAGCGCAGCCACTTTCATCGGGAAGACCTCAAATGACACACTATGTTGGAAATGTCTTTCTCTGTAATTTGTGTACTGCTGAACAATGAACGATTTAACGTACTGATGTTCTGCTGTGTATGACATTTCGGTGATATTCGTACCACACGGGATTTCCAGAAGTGCTTCTTCCTTCGTTCCTAGAAATTTTTCCCAAGAATCTCACCCACATCCTATACTGAGTATGTTTCACAGAAAGATGTACCGTTTAATACCAATGGTATCAAATGCAGTTGCAAATTCGTACCACACGGGATTTGACTGAAAAGCAGGCCTGGAAAGATGTAAACTCTGTGAGTTTCATACACTGTGACTTTCAGAAGGGATGAAAGCATTTGTCTTCAAAACTCTCGTGTGTGTCATACGGAATTTACAGTAATCGGTGTTGTCTCCTTGAAGGAAACCTAGCAATTCAGGATAAAAATGCATGTAAACACCTATGCACAGTTTTGTCCACAATGCGCAGCCCCTTACATCCTGAAGCCCTCGAATGACAAACTGTGATGGAAATATCTCTCTCTGTAATCTGCGTCTTCCTGAACAATGAAAGATTTAACGTACTGATGTTCTGCTGTATATGACATTTCGGTGATACTCGTACCACACGGGATTTCCAGAAGTGCTTCTTCCTACGCTCCTAGACATTTTTCCGGAAAATCTCACACACATTGTGAACTGAGTGTGTTTCACAGAAAGATGTACTGTTTACTACCAACGGAATCAAATGTAGCAGCAAATTTTATAACACACAGGATTTGACTGAAAAGCAGGCCTGGAAAGATGTAAACTCTGTGCGTTCCACACACTATCACTTTCAGAAGGAATGAAAGCATTTGTCTCCAAAACTCTCCTGTGTGTCACACGGAATTTACATTAATCGGTGTTGCCTCCTTGTAGGAAACCTAGCAATTCAGGATAAAAGTGCACGGAAACACTTATGCAACGTTGTGTTTGCAAAGCGCAGCCCCTTACTTTCTGAAGCCCTCGAATGACACACTGTTTTGGAAATGTCTTTCTTTGTAATCTGCGTCTTGCTGAAAAATGAATGATTTAGCGTAGTGATGTTCTGGTGAATATGATATTTCGGTGATATACCTACCACACGGGATTTCCAGAAGTGCTTCTTCCTTCGTTCCTAGAAATTTTTCCCAAGAATCTCACTCACATTGTGTAACTGAGTGTGTTTCACAGAAAGATGTACCGTTTACCACCAATGGTATCAAATGTAGCAGCAAATTCGTATCACACGGGATTTGACTGAAAAGCAGGCCTGGAAAGATGTAAACTCTGTGAGTTCCATACACTATGACTTTCAGAAGGAAAGAAAGCATTTGTCTCCAAAACTCTCCTGTGTGTCACACGGAATTTACAGTAATCGGTGTTGTCTCTTTGTAGGAATCCTAGTAATTCAGTATAAAAGTGCACGTAAACACCTATGCAAAGTTGTGTCCGTAAAGTGCAGCCACTTTCATCCGGAAGACCTCAAATGACACACTACGTTGGAAATGTCTTTCTCTTTAATCTGTGTATTGCTGAACAATGAACTATTTAACCTACTGATATTCTGCTGTGTCTGACATTTCGGTATTATTCATAAAACACGGGATTTCCAGAAGTCCTTCTTCCTTCGTTCCTAGACATTTTTCCCAAGAATCTCACTCACATTGTGTAACTGAGTGTGTTTCACAGAAAGATGTACCGTTTACTACCAATGGTATCAAATGTAGCAGCAAATTCGTAGCACACGGAATTTGACTGAAATGTAGGCCTGGAAAGATATAAACTCTTTGAGTTACATACACTATGACTTTCAGAAGGAATGAAAACATTTGTCTCCAAAACTCTCGTGTGTTTCACACAGAATTTACAGTAATGGGTGTTGTCCCCTTGTAGGAAACCTAGCGATTGAGGATAGAAGTGCACGGAATCACCTATGCAATGTTGTGTTCACAAAGCGCAGCCCCTTATTTCCTGAAGCCCTCAAATGACACGCTGTGTTGGAAATGTGTTTCTCTGTAATCTGCGTCTTGCTAAACAATGAATGATTTAACGTAGTGATGCTCTGCTTTATATGAGATTTCGGTGATATTCATAACACATGGTATTTCCAGAAGTGCTTCTTCCTTCGTTCCTAGAAATTATTCCCAAGAATCTCACCCACATCTTATACTGAGTGTGTTTCACAGAAAGATGTACCGTTTACTACCAACGGTATCAAATGTAGCAGCAAATTCTTACCACATGGGATTTGACTGAAAAGCAGGCCTGCAAAGGTGTAAACTCTGTGAGTTACATTCACTATGACTTTCAGAAGGAATGAAAGCATTTGTCTCCAAAACTGTGGTGTGTGTCACACGGAATTTACAGTAATGGGTGTTGTCTCCTTGTAGGAAACCTAGCAATTCAGGATAAAAGTGCACGTAAACACCTATGCAAAGTTGTGT
>NW_006399791.1:20868000-20877753 GCF_000299155.1 Elephantulus edwardii
ACTTTCAGAAGGAATGAAAGCATTTGTCTCCAAAACTCTCCTGTGTGTCACATGGAATTTGCAGTAATGGGTGTTGTCTCCTTGTAGGAAACCTAGCAATTCAGGATAAAATTGCACGTAAACACCTATGCAAAGTTGTATCCGCAAAGCACAGCCACTTTCATCGGGAATACCTCAAATGACATACTATGTTGGAAATGTCTTTCTTTGTAATCTGTGTATTGCTGAACAATGAACGAGTTAACGTACTGATATTCTGCTGTATCTAACATTTCGGTGATATTCGTACCACACGGGATTTCCAGAAGTGCTTCTTCCTTCGTTCCTAGAAATTTTTCGCAAGAATCTCACACTCATTGTGTACTGAGTGTGTTTCACAGAAAGATGTATAGTATTCTACCAACGGTATCAAGTGCAGCAGCAAATTCGTACCACACGGGATTTGACTGAAAAGGAGGCCTGGATAGATGTAAACTCTGTGAGTTACATACACTATGACTTTCAGAAGGAATGAAAGCAGTTCTCTCCAAAACTCTCCTGTGTGTCACACGGAATTTACAGTAATGGGTGTTGTCTCCTTGTAGGGAACCTAGCAATTTAGGATAAAATTGCACGTAAACACCTAGGCAATGTGTGTCCGCAAAGCTCAGCCCCTTGATTCCTGAAGCCCTCGAATGACACACTCTGTTGGAAATGTCTTTCTCTGTAACCTGCGTCTTGCTGAATAATGAATGATTTCACGTAGTGATGTTCTGCTGTACATGACATTTCGGTGATATTCATAACACATGGTATTTCCAGAAGTGCTTCTTCCTTCGTTCCTAGAAATTTTTCCCAAGAATCTCACCCACATCTTATACTGAGTGTGTTTCACAGAAATATGTACCGTTTACTACCATCGGTATCAAAAGTAGCAGCAAATTCTTACCACATGGGATTTGACTGAAAAGCAGGCCTGCAAAGATGTAAACTATGTGAGTTACATTCACTATGACTTTCAGAAGGAATGAAAGCATTTGTCTCCAAAACTCTCCTGTGTGTCACACGGAATTTACAGTAATGGGTGTTGTCTCCTTGTAGGAAAACAAGCAATTCAGGGAAAAATGCACGTAAACACCTATGCAAAGTTGTGTCCGCAAAGCGCAGCCACTTTCATCCGGAAGACCTCAAATGACACACTATGTTGGAAATGTCTTTCTCTGTAATCTGTGTATTGCTGAACAATGAACGATTTAGCGTACTGATATGCTGCTGTGTATGACATTTCGGTGATATTCGTACCACACGGGATTTCCAGAAGTGCTTCTTCCTTCGTTCGTAGAAATTTTTCCCAAGAATCTCACCCACATCGAATACTAAGGGTGTTTCACAAAAAGATGTACCGTTTACTACCAACGGTATCAAATGCAGCAGCAAATTTGTACCACACGGGATTTCACTGAAAACCGGGCCTGGAAAGATGTAAACTCTGTGAGGTACATTCACTATGACTTTCAGAGGGAATGAAAGCATTTGTCTCCAAAACTCTCCTGTGTGTCACACGGAATTTACAGTAATCGGTGTTGTCTCCTTGTAGGAAACCTAGCAATTCAGGATAAAAGTGCACGGAAACACGCAAAGTTGTGTTCACAAAGCCCAGCCCCTTGCTTCCTGAAGCCCTCGAATGACACACTCTGTTGGAAATGTCTTTTGCTGTAATGTGCGGATTGCTGAACAATGAACGGTTTAACGTACTGATGTTCTGCTGTGTATGACATTTCGGTGATATTCGCACCACACGGGATTTCCAGAAGTGCTTCTTCCTTCGTTCCTAGACATTTTTCGCAAGAATCTCACTCACATTGTGTAACTGAGTGTGTTTCACAGAAAGATGTACCGTTTACTACCAAGGGTATCAAATGTAGCAACAAATCCGTAGCACACGGAATTTGACTGAATTATAGGCCTGGAAAGATATAAACTCTGTGAGTTACATATACTATGACTTTAAGAAGGAATGAATATATTTGTCTCCAAAACTCTCGTGTGTGTCACACAGAATTTACAGTAACGGGTGTTGTCTCCTTGTAGGAAACCTAGCAATTGAGCATAGAAGTGCACGGAACCACCTATGCAACGTTGTGTTCACAAAGCGCAGCCCCTTACTTCCTGAAGCCCTCAAATGGCACACTGTGTTGGAAATGTCTTTCTCTGTAATCTGCGTCTTGCTGAACAATGAATGATTAAACGTAGTGATGCTCTGCTTTATATGATATTTCGGTGATATTCATAACACGCGGGATTTCCAAAAGTGCTTCTTCCTTCGTTGCTAGACATTTATCCCAAGAATCTAACCCACATCGTATACTGAGTGTGTTTCCCAGAAAGATGTACCGTTTACTACCAACGGTATCAAATGTAGCAGAAAATTCGTACCACACGGGATGTGACTGAAAAGCAGGCCTGGAAAGATGTAAACTCTGTGAGTTACATACACTATGACTTTCAGAAGGGATGAAAGCATTTGTCTTCAAAACTCTCCTGTGTGTCACACGGAATTTACAGTAATTGCTGTTGTCTCCTTGTAGGAAACCTAGCAATTCAGGACAAAAATGCATGTAAACACCTATGCAAATTGTGTCCACAAAGCGCAACCACTTACATCCTGAAGCCCTGGAATGACACACTGTTTTAGAAATGTCTTTCACTGTAATCTGCGTCTTGCTGAACAATTAATGATTTAGCGTAGTGATGTTCTGCTGTATATGACATTTCGGTGATATTCGTACCACACTGGATTTCCAGAAATGCTTCTTCCTTCGTTCCTAGAAATTTTCCCCAAGAGTCTCACTCACATTGTGTAACTAAGTGTGTTTCACAGAAAGATGTACCGTTTACTACCAACGGTATCAAATGCAGCAGCAAATTCGTACCACACGGAATTTGACTGAAATGTAGGCCTGCAAAGATGTAAACTCTGTGAGTTACATACACTATGTCTTTCAGAAGGAATGAAAGCATTTGTCTGCAAAACTCTCGTGTGTGTCACACGGAATTTACAGTAATGGGTGTTGTCTCCTTGTAGGAAAACTAGCAATTCAGGGGAAAAGTGCACGTAAACACCTATGCAAAGTTGTGTCCGCAAAGCGCAGCCACTTTCATCCGGAAGACCTCAAATGACACACTATGTTGGAAATGTCTTTCTCTGTAATCTGTGTATTGCTGAACAATGAACGATTTAACGTACCGATATGCTGCTGTGTATGACATTTCGGTGATATTCGTACCACACGGGATTTCCAGAAATGCTTCTTCCTTCGTTCCTAGAAATTTTTCCCAAGAATCTCACCCACATCGTATACTGAGTGTGTTTCACAGAAAGATGTACCGTTTACTACCATCGGTATCAAATGTAGCAGCAAATTCTTACCACATGGGATTTGACTGAAAAGCAGGCCTGCAAAGATGTAAACTATGTGAGTTACATTCACTATGACTTTCAGAAGGAATGAAAGCATTTGTCTCCAAAACTCTCCTGTGTGTCACACAGAATTTACAGTAACCTGTGTTGTCTCCTTGTAGGAAACCTAGCAATTGAGCATAGAAATGCACGGAACCACCTATGCAACGTTGTGTTCACAAAGCGCAGCCCCTTACTTCCTGAAGCCCTCAAATGACACACTGTGTTGGAAATGTCTATCTCTGTAATCTGCGTCTTGCTGATCAATGAATGATTTAACATAGTAATGCTCTGATTTATATGATATTTCGGTGACATTCATAACACGCGGGATCTCCAGAAGTGCTTCTTCCTTCCTTGCTAGACATTTTTCCCAAGAATCTCACCCACATCGTATACTGAGTGTGTTTCACAGAAAGATGTACCATTTACTACCCACGGTATCAATTGTAGCAGCAAATTCGTTCCACACTGGATTTGACTGAAAAGCAGGCCTGGAAAGATGTAAACTCTGTGAGTTACATACACTATGACTTTCAGAAGGAATGAAAGCATTTGTCTCCCAAACTGTGGCATGTGTTACTCGGAATTTACAGTAATCGGTGTTGTTTCCTTGAAGGAAACCAAGCAATTCAGGATAAAAGTGCACGGAAACACCTATGCAACGTTGGGTCCGCCAAGCGCATCCCCTTACTTCCTGAAGCCATCGAATGACACACTGTGTTGGAAATGTCTTTCGCTGTAATCTGCGTATTGGTGAACAATGAACGATTTAACGTACTGACGCTCTGCTGTGTATGACATTTCGGTGATATTCGTACCACACGGGAATTCCAGAAGTGCTTCTTCCTTCGTTCCTAGACATTTTCCCCAATAATCTCACCCATATCGTATACTGAGTGTGTTTCACAGAATGATCTACCGTTTACTACCAACGGTATTACATGTAGCACCAAATTCATTCCACACTCGATTTGATTGAAAAGCAGGCCTGGAAAGATGCAAACTCTGTGAGTTACATACACTATGACGTTCAGAAGGAATGAAAGCATTTGTCTCCAAAACTCTCGTGTGTGTCACACGGAATTAACATTAATTGGTGTTGTCTCCTTGTAGGAAACCTATCAATTCAGGATAAAATTACACTAAAACACCTATGCAAAGTTGTATCCGCAAAGCTCAGCCACTTACATCCCGAAGCCCTTGAATGACACACTGTGTTGGAAATGTCTTTCGCTGTAATCTGCGTATTGCTGAACAATGAACGATTTAATGTACTAATGTTCTGCTGTGTATGACATTTCGGTGATATTCGTACCACACGGGATTTCCAGAATTGCTTCTTCCTTCGTTCCTAGAAATTTTTCCCAAGAATTTCACCCACATCGTATAATGAGTGTGTTTCACAGAAAGATGTACCGTTTACTACCAACGGTATCATATGTAGCAGCAAATTCGTACCACATGGGATTTGACTGAAAAGCAGGTCTGCGAAGATGTAAACTCTGTGAGTTAAATTCACTATGACTTTCAGAAGGAATGAAAGCATTTGTCTCCAAAACTCTCCTGTGTGTCACACGGAATTTACAGTAATCGGTGTTGTCTCCTTGTAGGAGACCTAGCAATTCAGTATAAAAGTGCACGTAAACACCTGTGCAAAATTGTGTCCGCACAGGGCAGCCCCTTACATCCTGAAGCCCTCGAATGACACACTATGATGGAAATGTCTTTCTCTGTAATCTGCGTATTGCTGAACAATGAACTATTTAATGTACTAATGTTCTGCTGTGTAAGACATTTCGGTGATATTCATACCACACGGGATTTCCAGATTTAATGTACTAATGTTCTGCTGTGTATGATTTTTCGGTGGTATTCGTACCACACGGGATTTCCAGAAGTGCTTCTTCCTTTGTTCCAAGAAATTTCTCCCAAAAGTCTCCCCCACATCTTATACTGAGTGTCTTTCACAGAAAGATGTAAAAATTACTACCAATGGTATGAAATGTAGCAGCAAATTCGTAGCACACGGAATTTGACTGAAATGTACGCCTGGAAAGATATAAACTCTGTGAGTTACATACACTATTACTTTCAGAAGGAATGAAAACATTTATCTCCAAAACTCTCGTGTGTGTCACACAGAATTTACAGTAATATGTGTTGTTTCCTTGTAGGAAACCTAGCAATTGAGCATAGAAGTGCACGGAACCATCTATGCAACGTTGTGTTAACAAAGCGCAGCCCCTTACTTCCTGAAGCCCTCAAATGACACACTGTGTTGGAAATGTCTTTCTCTGTAATCTGCGTCTTCCTGAGCAATGAATGATTTACCATAGTGATGCTCTGATTTATATGATATTTCGGTGACATTCATAACACGTGGGATTTCCAGAAGTGCTTCTTCCTTCGTTCCTAGACATTTTCCCCAAGAATCTCACCCACATCGTATACTGAGTGTGTTTCCCAGAAAGATGTACCGTTTACTACCAACGGTATTACACGTAGCACCAAATTCTTTCCGCACTCGATTTGATTGAAAAGCAGACCTGGGAAGATGTAAACTCAGTTAGTTACATACACTATGACTTTCAGAAGGAATGAAAGCATTTGTCCCCAAAACTCTCGGGTGTGTCACACGGAATTTACATTAATCGGTGTTGTCTCCTTGTAGGAAACCTAGCAATTCAGGATAAAATTGCACGAAAACACCTATGCAAAGTTGTGTCTGCAAAGCTCAGCCGCTTACATCCTGAAGGCCTCGAATGACACACTGTGTTGGAAATGTCTTTCGCTGTAATCTCCGTATTGCTGAACAATGAACGATTGAACGTACTGATGTTCTGCTGTGTATGACATTTCGGTGATATTCGTACCACACGGGATTTCCAGAAGTGCTTCTTCCTTTGTTCCTAGACAATTTCCCCAAGAATCTCACACACATTGTGTGCTGAGTGTGTTTCACAGAAAGATGTACCGTTTTCTACCAACGGTATCAAATGTACAAGCAAATTCATGCAACACGGTATTTGACTGAAAACCAGGCCTGGAAAGATGTAAACTCTGTGAGTTACATACACTATGACTTTCAGAAGGAATGAAAACATTTATCTCCAAAACTCTCGTGTGTGTCACATGGAATTTACAGTAATCGGTGTTGTCTCCTTGAAGGAAACCTAGCAATTCAGAATAAAAGTGCACGGAAACACCTATCCAACGTTGTGTTCGCAAAGCGCATCCCCTTACTTCCTGAAGCCCTCGAATGACACACGGTGTTGGAAATGTCTTTCGCTGTAATCTGCGTATTGCTGAACAAAGAACGATTTAACTTACTGATGTTCTGCTGTGTATGACGTTTCGGTGATATTCGTACCACACGGGATTTCCAGAAGTGCTTCTTCCTTCGTTACTACAAATTTTCCCCAAGAGTCTCACTCACATTCTGTAACTGAGTGTGTTTCACAGAAAGATGTACCGTTTACTACCAATGGTATCAAATGCAGCAACAAATTGGTACCACACGGGATTTGACTGAAAAGCAGGCCTGGAAAGATGTAAACTCTGTGAGTTACATACACTATGACTTTCAGAAGGAATGAAAACATTTATCTCCAAAACTCTCTTGTGTGTCACGCAGAATTTAGAGTAATGGGTGTTGTCTCCTTGTAGGAAACCTAGAAATTGAGCATAGAAGTTCACGAAACCACCTATCCAATGTTTTGTTCACAAAGCGCAGCCCCTTACTTCCTGAAGCCCTCAAATGACACACTGTGTTGGATATGTCTTTCTCTGTAATCTGCGTCTTGCTGAACAATGAATGATTTAACGTAGTGATGCCCTGATTTATATGATATTACGGTGACATTCATAACACGCGGGATTTCCAGAAGTGCTTTTGCCTTCGTTGCTAGACATTTTTCCCAAGAATCTCACCCACATCGTATACTGAGTGTGTTTCACAGAAAGATGTAGCGTTAACTACCAACGGTATCAAATGTAGCAGAAAATTCGTACCACACGGGATTTGACTGAAAAGTAGGCCTGGAAAGATGTAAATTCTGTGAGTTACATACACTATGACTTTCAGAAGGAATGAAAGCATTTGTCTCCAATACTCTCGTGTGGGTCACACGGAATTTACAGTAATCGGTGTTGTCTCCTTGAAGGAAACCTAGCAATTGAGGATAAAAGTGCACGGAAACACCTATGCAAACTTGTAGCCGCAAAGCGCATCGCCTTGCTTCCTGAAGATCTCGAATGACACTATGTGTTGGAAATGTCTTTCGCTATAATGTGCGTATTGCTGAACAATGAATGATTTAACGTACTGACATTCTGCTGTGTATGACATTTCGGTGATATTCGTACCACACGGGATTTCCAGAAGTGCTTCTTCCTTCGTTCCTAGGCATTTTCCCCAAGAATCCCACCCACATCGTATACTGAGTGTGTTTCACAGAAAGATGTACCGTTTTCTACCAACGGTATTACATGTAGCACCAAATTCATTCCACACTCGATTTAATTGAAAAGCAGGCCTGGGATGATAGAAACTCTGTGAGTTGCATACACTATGACTTTCAGAAGGAATGAAAGCATTTGTGTCCAAAACTCTCGTGTGTGTCACACAGAATTTACAGTAATTGGTATTGTCTTCTTGAAGGAAACCTAGCAATTCAGGATAAAAGTGCACGGAAACACCTATGCAACGTTGTGTTCGCAAAGCGCATCCCCTTACTTCCTGAAGCCCTCGAATGACACACTGTGTTGGAAATGTCTTTCGCTGTAATCTGCGTATTCCTGAACAATGAACGATTTAACGTACTGATGTTCTGCTGTGTATGATATTTCGGTGATATTCGTACCACACGGGATTTCCAGAAGTGCTTCTTCCTTCGTTCCTAGACATTTTCCCCAAGAGTCTCACTCACATTCTGTAACTGAGTGTGTTTCACAGAAAGATTTACCGTTTACTACCAATGGTATCAAATGCAGCAACAAATTCGTAAAACACGGGATTTGACTGAAAAGCAGGCCTGGAAAGATGTAAACTTCTTGAGTTACATACACTATGTCTTTTACAGTAATTTTTGTTGTCTCCTTGTAGGAAAGCTAGCAATTTAGGATAAAATTGCACGTAAACACCTATGCAATGTGTTTCCGCAAAGCTCAGTCCCTTGCTTCCTGAAGCCCTCGAATGACACACTCTGTTGGAAATGTCTTTCTCTGTAATCTGCGTCTTGCTGAATAATGAATGATTTCAGGTAGTGATGTTCTGCTGTACATGACATTTCGGTGATATTCGTAACACGCCGTATTTCCAGAAGTGCTTCTTCCTTCTTTCCTAGAAATTTTTCCCAAGAATTTCACCCACATCGTATACTGAGTGTGTTTCACAGAAAGATGGACCGTTTACTACCAACGATATCATATGTAGCAGCAAATTCGTACCACGTGGGATTTGACTGAAAAGCAGGCCTGCGAAGATGTAAACTCTGTGAGTTACATTCGCTATGACTTTCAGAAGGAATGAAAGCATTTGTCTCCAAAACTCTCCTGTGTATCACACGGAATTTACAGTAATCGGTGTTGTCTCCTTGTAGGAGACCTAGCAAATCAGTATAAAAGTGCACGTAAACACCTGTGCAAAGTTGTGTCAGCACAGGGCAGCCCCTTACATCCTGAAGCCATCGAATGACACACTATGTTGGAAATGTCTTTCTCTGTAATCTGCGTATTGCTGAACAATGAAAGATTTAACGTACTGATGTTCTGCTGTGTATGACGTTTCGGTGGTATTCGTACCACACGGGATTTCCAGAAGTGCTTCTTCCTTCGTTCCAAGAAATTTTTCCCAAAAATCTCACCCACTTCTTATACTGAGTGTCTTTCACAGAAAGATGTACAATTTATTACCAACGGTATCATATGTAGCAGCAAATTCGTTAAACTCTGGATTTGACTGAAAAGTAGGCCTGGAAAGATGTAAACTCTGTGAGTTACATACACTATGACTTTCAGAAGGAAAGAAAGCATTTGTCTCCAAAACTCTCGTGTGGGTCACACGGAATTAACAGTAATCGGTGTTGTCTCCTTGAAGGAAACCTAGCAATTCAGGAAAAAAGCGCACGGAAACACATATGTGACGTTGTGGCCACAAAGCGCATCCCCTAACTTCCTGAAGCCCTCGAATGACACAATGTATTGAAAATGTCTTTCTTGCTGAACAATGAACGATTTAACGTACTGACGTTCTGCTGTGTATGACATTTCGGTGATATTCGTACCACACGGGATTTCCAGAAGTGCTTCTT
>NW_006399792.1:0-530 GCF_000299155.1 Elephantulus edwardii
GAGACAATATGACCCAATTTATTTTTCCAACATCCACCTAATATGATTGACTGTAAAGATACTTGAAAATGTCTTATGATGCTGATCCTGACTAATTCCGAACTGAGGTCAGCACGGGTGGCCTTTCTCTTCGCAAAGTCATCCTTTCAGTTGCCCATCTGGTTGGTCTTCTACATTTTTATTATATATTGGTTTTGCTGGTGGACATGGGATGGGAGATTATCTTAATTTCTATGAAGGGCAAGATGGTAAATATTTTAAATATTAGACCACAGACCACATCTTTTCTCAGATCCTTTGCTGCTTTTACAATACTCTAAAAATGTAAAACCCATTCTTAGCTTGAGGGTTTTAAAAAACCAAAACACCCCCACCCCGAAAAAAGGCCCTGAGTCTGATTTCGGCAAAAGCCAAATCCCCCTCCCTCCAGATGTCTGCTGTAGACAGTTTTGTTGCTTCATGTGAAAGCAATAAAATTTTGATAAGACAAATGTCAAAAACTTTTTCTTAAGATACTGAATTTTTAAAGT
>NW_006399792.1:1310-1834 GCF_000299155.1 Elephantulus edwardii
CTTGGAGTGACACAACAATGGGTTGAAACTTAGCACCACTCAAAAAGATACACATGATTGGGCAATATTTCACTCTGATATATAAGGTCCTCATCGTGTTTTTGTGTCAGCTACAGCAAATAGCAATTCCAACTTTATCTCACTTCAGCCATGGTAAAATAATGTTCAAAGTCTTATACTCGTTATCCATATAGATCCTAGAACCACATTTACAATTAAATGAGCCCATTTGGAATGCCTGATTTTCAAACACTTAGTTGTACAGTCTTCTCTCTCTTCTCAGAAATGCAAAGTAAAATGAGATCACACTTTAAAAAGACTAGTTATTGCTAGTGCCACTGATGGTGAGAAAATGGATAAAACAAAACAAATGCCCAACCACAACTGAATGGATTGAGAAGTTCTCATATATTCACATAACGGGATACTACACAGCACACAAGAGCAATTATTTTGAAAATTACTATATAACAGCCCTAAACCCTGCTCTAACCTGTGCCAATCTCAGTCTTCGACACACCTAC
>NW_006399792.1:2834-3692 GCF_000299155.1 Elephantulus edwardii
GGTTCAAATCCACCAGCCATTCTGAGGACGAACTGTGTGGTCGTCAGCTTCTGTAAAGATGACAGCCTCGGAAGCCCTGTGGGACAGTTCTCTGTCCTGTAGGGTCACGAAGTTACAATTACGAACTCATTGGCAGTGGGGGCTTTGGGGTTTTTTATTTTACTGGTGGGCAACCCAGGTCAAGGTAAAATGAAGTATTTACAGATCTGAGACACTTGATTTTAAAACACAGGAAAACTCATAAAAAGTCAACAAGGGAGTTAACGCACGAAGATTTTGAAATGGAGTAAATTGCAGGCAGCCATTCACTACAGAAGTGGTTTAGTACATTGTGGCTTCCCACACTGGGGAATGCTATCTAATCACTGTTCATTAATCAGGGTACCTCACTAGGGGTATATGTACTACAGGAAAGGTATAACTTACAATAGGGTGTGAAAAGAAAAAAAAGAAAAAACAAACCCAGCGCAGTCTGTAAGTCTGCTTATTCAGACACAAGGTTTTTCTATCAGAGCTCTGGTGGCCTAGTGGCAAGAAACTGTGCTGCAATCCCAAAAACGTGCAGTTTGAGGCCACCAGCTGCTCTGTGGGAGAAGGATGGACAAACTTCTGCCATGCAATTAACTGCCTCTGAAACTTGCTGGAGGGTCAGCTATGGGCAGGTTCTGCCTCTCTGGTACACACCACCACCACCAATGTATCAGAATGGTATTTAATAGTAAAAGGGCAGAAAATGTATTCTGGAAGTGAACTTGTGGATAAAATGTCCAAAAACGACTGGAACAGCACATCAACAGAGAACTGCCAGAAGTCCAGGCTGGGTTTAGAAGGGGTCACGGTACTAGGGATATTGTAGCT
>NW_006399792.1:34342-36326 GCF_000299155.1 Elephantulus edwardii
TGCCCTTGTCTTGGTGCAGACTCATAGAGACCCTCCACTTGGTTTCCAACAATGTCCATCTTTAAAGGAGAGGGCTCATCTGGTCTGAGCATCTGGTGGATCGGAATCATCTACTTTTCAGTTAGCAGTCATACATATAATTACAGGGTTCCTTTAATTATTAATAGTAAAAAATGTATGCCTTGAGCAATATTCTCTTTTAAATAATTATCTACATGAGATAAAACTAGTAACAGGAATGTGAAAGGTCAGAACAGAATCATAGGGGACAGTGCATTTATAGTGGAGGATGATTAAGACTCTCACTCACTCACCCACTGCCGGTGAGTGAGAACTGACTCATAGTTAACCCGCTAATACGTTTTCAATGCTGTCAATCACATAGGGCATTGTCCATATTTCTCCCTTGGAGCCACTGGAAGATTTAAACCACCAGAGAAGGTTGGCCTATCGCTTAGCAGAACTAGTCTCTACCGATCAGACCAGAGGTCTCTAATGATTTGGAAAGGAGGGTGCAAAAAAGTTGCACAACTCAAGAATGTAATCATTGGCCCTGGTTTTTTACCTGTTAAAATTGCTGAACTGGTGCATGTTCTGATGTGTATTTTTTTTTTTAAAAAATAAAGCATTTTTATAAAAACAAGTTTGTATTTATAGTAGCCCATTCTTATCTTAAGAGGTGGAGGAGAGTAATTTCTTTTTGCAAAGTAGTATGAAAAATGACTTTCATGCCCAAAACCAGAAGCTAGGAATGGTTCAATGAAAAATGAACTGGCTTTGTAAGCCTTCACTCAAATCCCAATTGAAAAAAATAATACTGAAGAGAAAGAAATAACAAACACAAAGAGCTTTTTTCCATGTTCTGGTGACTGATCTGATAAAATAACAAAAACATTCAGAAGCTGTTGCCGACTAAAAAACAACATTTAAATGGGTCTACATTTAGCATTTCAAGCTGCCACTATGTCTCTCCTTATTTGGCAGGCTGACAACCTAAGAAAACTTAAGGGGCCTGAAGCAAAAGGTCAGCTGCTGAACTCTCATTTCCCGACTTTAGCATTCTCAGTAGATTGAGATGCTCCAGAATCCAAAATACTAAACTATATAACAAAGGCTTCCCTTGCCTCTTCTTCCCCCCCCCCTTTAATATGGTAATAAGAAGCAGGAACTTAAGAGGCATAAGCTTAGAGAGTAGTTAGGACACATTCATATCATTCACTTAAATATAATATTCCAGATCCTTTGAGGTTAACGTTGCTCTAATACTCAACCCAGACGAGCTCGGATGGTACTGTCTTTGGGGAGTTGAGCTGCTAGTCCAAAGGCAGAGCCTCTCTGGAGATGGAACTCACCAGCGGCTCCACAGGAGGAGGGGAATCTCCTCCCTCGTGACTTACAGCCTCAGAAACCCAAGGAAGGGTCAGCTAAGAGTCTGTTCCAATTCAAAGGCAATCAAAGAATACTCAACCAATATACACTCTACAGGATACCAAGTTATTGAAAATGTGATCATCCAACTTTATATAAAGGGCATTAAAAAATCTGCTGAAATCAAAATAATTAAATAATTTTACTTTTTAAGATAATTAAGAAACATCCTAAATCCATAGATTAAAAAATATACTGCCTAAAATAATGAAAAGAAATTAATTATTTAATATTTTCTCAAAGGAAAGGGAACAAAGGAATGCATGAAGTTACATATAGGTAAGTCAAAGAACATAAGTATATTATAATTAAAGAATGTTAAATATGTTAGTTAAAGAATTGTTGTTAGGTGCCATCAAATCAAGTACGATTCATAGCAACCCTATAAATAACAGATCTGAACTTTGTCCTATCCTGTGCCATCTTCACAAAAATAGATTTTTTTTTTCTTTTTAGGGTAAAATAGTAAAGACAGATTTATCAGAAAGTTACATTCCCCTAGGAACAGACCTTCCTCCTTGAAAGGAAAATAGGAGGAGAGAGGCAGTATGCTAGT
>NW_006399792.1:41152-50002 GCF_000299155.1 Elephantulus edwardii
TATGGAAATTTTCCAAAATAAAAGTAGTACTCTTTTATGTTAAACATGTTATTGTCATTTGGCAAAAAAAAAAAAAAGGTAAATTATAGCAAGTTATCATTTGATGGCTTATTAAAACAAATGACTATAGGAAGGGATTGCATAACAATGAGTGTTTTACTTTTCAAGGAGAAGAGAGAATTTGGGGGGGAAGGGGTAGGCAGGGAGAAAAGTGCAACAATGAATGACTGGAAACCCTAAGTCTCTGTAAACTTTCATTAAAATTAATAAAAAAACTCTTAACAAAAACCAAAAAAACCAGGGGAGCTCTGGTGGCCTAGTGGCAAGGAGCTGCAACTACAATCCCAGAGGTGCACGGTTCGAATCCACCAGATGCTCTGCCGGGGAAGGAGGGACAATCTCCTCCAGTACCAGTCAGATCTGATTTGACGGTACACGCACACAAAAATAACAAAAAAAAACAAAAAACAAAAAACCAAAAAAACCAAATGACTATAAAGTTCAATATGTAATGGTTAAAATTAGGTATTTAAATAGACATGAATGAGTAAAAACAGTTCTGCTAAATTTTTACAAGATGTAGGCCTTGATTTAATATATCCTCTATGCAACCTTCCTATTTTGTTAAAAGAGATATTTCTGGAAAAATATCTCACACTCTATGCCTTAAAAAGTGCAGCAATGAATGAATGGAAATCCAAAGTCTCTGTAAACTTTCATTGAAATTGATAAAAAAAGGTTAAAAAAAAAGGTCCAATATGCTCACATATACTCAGAGTGAGGTCAAAGTGGCCAGGTGTTCCCAGTTGTTGGTTCTCAGTAAAATATGTGTCACTCCTGAATTTCATCAAATAGTAGCCTTAATTAGGAATCTTCATCCAAAAAGTCTTGTTAATTTACATTATAATGATCTTCTCTTTTCCTAACAACTCTTTTCTAAATGGCATGGATATCTGGTATTAGCTACTTCCCCCCAACTTGCCCCAATTTTGTTATTATATTTGAAGACTTCGACAAAAGCAGACTGAAAATTCACACAGTGGTTTTCTTTCAGAATATTAAAAATACCAATCATACTACTTAGAGTGTAACTTGAAGTTATATATATATATATATATATATATACTCTATTTAATTAGAATAAAAATTTAGGTGAATGGCCTTTTAAAGGCTATGAACATTTGGTGCTAAAAAGAACTTGATCTGTGATAAAATGTTGGTTTCTTAAGGCTATTCTATCAAACCACTTCAGGGCCACTATATTTGTATCAGCTCTTCAGACTATATAATTTTATTTGAACTGGCAAGTATATTTCTGGGAGAGGTAATTCGCTTTCTTTTTAAAGAAATATTTCTGGGCACTTAGTCAAAGAGCAGCTGTGAAGGTCTCTTTATTCCTGTGAGGGCAATGATCCCTCTGATTACTAAACGTTTCTCAGTTTTACATATACTTACATACATTCTCGGAAAGTGCTGAAGTCATCAACCTGGGTGCCAAAGACAAGATATGCCAACTGAGCGTAAGCTAAAAAAATGATGAAGAACATAATAGCAAAGCCGAAGAGGTCTTTGGCACACCGTGACATGGTTGTGGAGAGCTGGCTCATGGTCCTGTTAAAGTTGATAAATTTGAAGAGCTGTAAAAGAGAAAGGAGAAGTTACTTGCTTTAGTTAAGAAACTGCACTTCCAAAGCAAGGGTAAGCAGTTCAAATCCACCAACTACTGTGAGGGAGAAAGATGGGCAATCAACTCCCGTGTGATTTACTGCCTCTGAAAACCTGCTGGATGGGCAGCTATAGGTTGGCTCTCGCTCTAAGTACACAATAACAACAACAACAACAACATATTGAGGAACTTCTAGCCATTTGTTCAAAGAGTACTTATTGTGGGACTATCATGTACCAGGCGCTGGTTTTGAAATTCTTGCTCTTCAACTCACATGATGATTAAAGTGAAAACAAGTTGTTATTATTATTATTAAAAAAACCAAATGATGTTTCCCCTGCAAAATAATTACAGTAGAGGAGAGATAGAGGAAAAAAAAACGAAACACCAACCTCACCAATTAAACAAACTTAAAAAAAATAAAAAAAAAATACTTAGGTCATATTAACACTGTCATAGATTGTACTCCAACTCTGTGCCAGGCACTACGGTGTGAGACATTTATGTGCCCAGGCTGCACTGTGACATTATGGATCAGTGGTGATCTCTCTTCAGGAGTTGAACTCAGGTTGATTTTATTACAGAGCCACGATGAACACTTCGGAAGAAGAGCCACTGAGAGTGGTCACTGCTCCTGGTGGAGACCATGGTGGGTCAAATATGAGAAATACATGTCATGAACCTCACCATCTCCACTCCCCTCCATAAATACAGAACCTTAATGATAAAGCTTTAGAGGTAAAATATGTATAGATAAATATGTAAAAATAGAGGTAAAATATTTATAGGTTAATACGTAAAGTAAAACAAAGCTTGAGGCATACACTGGAAAGAATTCCTTCAAATTTTACTTACAAGCTTCTAACAAATGAATGTTTCTGGCCATGACAGATTTCTTTTTTGAAGGTGGTTATAATCACATGACTTAATTTTTTATTAGTTTGAAATCTTGATCCTTATGACTACCTTTTGATAAAGGTTTGGGACTTTGGCGACAGTTTCAGAATGACATTAATTAAAAGTTCCCTGAACCACATTAATTAAAGTAACAGGATGAGAAATACTGGGATGAGGTACTAGGGATGTCCCTCTGAGCAGCCGCTGCTTCTCCAGGTATACACACAAGGTGAATACCTCTGCTGCATGCTCCTCAAGAACAGAGCTGTTCCAGAGAACTCTCTCGTCACATGCAGACACTAAGCACTCAAAAAGGAAAATGTGCAATAATGAATGAATGACAATCCAACTTTTCTGTAAACTCTCATTAAAATCACAATAATTATGTACCTATTGTGACCGAGGAACTGATTTCTCAACTGCATTTAATTTTTATTAAATTTAAATGGTCACATGTGTTTACTGTTTGGAAGGGCAGTCAGAGAACATGAGTTGTTGAAAAAGCCAGAAGCTGCCTCAGAACTACAGAGATTCTCTGCATTTCCAGAGCTGGGTTTCATTCCACACAAATATCATGGAGATACTTTCAGAAACAAGTGACTGAGAAATTACTTGGAAGAGCAGGTGTCTGTTCCAATCTCAACTTTAGGTAAAGATACCTGTGGCTTCCACCTGGAAAAGAGATACACTTTCTAGTATGCAGTGTCTTTTTCTTCTACCTGGTCCTTCTGTTCTCTTTTTCCTTAGTTCCTTATTTTCACCCAGTGATTCTGTCAAGGTAAAAAACTGCGCTGCGTCCCCATGTCAGAATAGCCTAGAGCCCCACGCCCCATTAACATAATGAAAAGGCCACCCTATTGCATTTGCAAAATGGCAAATGCAAGGACAGGTCTTGCAAGAAGGTGGGTGGCACCTTTCCCAGGGAGCTTAATGGTCACTTGAGCCCTGGTATACTACTTTACATGTCAGTTTTGGATGACTATTTGAATTTGGCTACGATGTTGAACTCAAGCCCCCAATGTTTTCTCTGAAGGAAAATATTATTTTAAAAAAGGCAAAATATGGAATTTATAAATTACCTTAATCCAAACAAAAAATACCATGACAGCAGCTACATTGTTGAACTCTATTTGCCAGTACGCCAGATGTTCAAAGTTGGGGAACGTATTCTGATTTTCTAGAAACTCTACCAGCATTTCTGCACTTGAAGTTCTGAAGATATTGATTCCTATAGCTACTATCGACAGCTGAAAAGCAAAAAAGATTTCCATTTCATCACAATGCATTAACTTATCTTAAATCAGTAGTTTTTCTATATCAAGATATAAATTCCAGGGCTGTTATTTCCAACCCAGCAACACTCATAAAAGTCACTCAGATAATGCAAATTACCAATAAATATGTAAAGAAATATTGCTTGATTTCATGAATCAGGAATAGAAACTCAATGGGTGTAATAATGCTATAGCAAAGTTAAGCTCCCACATGAATGACTGACTTCCTTTTCTTCCTGCCACTCTCACTTAAGTTACTTTCTACTCTTCTTCTTTCTTAGCTTTATTTTGCTTTCTGTTTCCCATTCTCTGGTTTCTCTTCATTCTCCAAAGTCAAGCCTTTCATTCTTTGATTTATTCCACAAGCCTCGGTAGATGCACGTGCACATGGCACTGTACCGGGCTTAGGAAGGATACAAACAAGTGAAACACAAAAGCCATGCCCTCAAGAAACTTTTACACTTTGGTTAAAAATGAGATAAACATACATAATCAAATGATTTTTTTAAAAAAGCTTTACAAAAGGCAAGTAGTAAAACAAGCCATTCCAAAAAGTACTCAGAAGAATGGAGAATTAGCTTGATCTTCAAATATGGTGTAAATGGCAGAGAGAACCTGAGAAAGCCAGACAGGGAACAGACAGAAGCCAAGGGCCTGTCCTTCCTTACTGGTTTCTACACCTTATCTCATTGGGGAAGGATGGGGAATCTCCTCTCCTGTGATTTATTGCCTCTGAAAACCTGCAGGAAGGTCAGCTATGGGTCGGTTCTGACTCTGTGGTACATACACAACACTACCACCTTCCCTAGAAAACTCTGTTGGTGCAGTCTGTGGGGAGTTTCACAGCTAAATCAAAGGTCGTACCTCTTGATGGTTTGAATTTACCAGTGGCTCTGGAAGAGAAAGAGGAGTAATCTCTTCCCATTACATTTGTAGCTTTGTAAACCCAATGGAGGGTCAACTAGAAATTCCTTCTGACTTAATGGCAATGAGATGCTTTATCTCATGACCGTATAACTTTTCCAGTCCACTTTGGTTCTGGACTGTAAAACAAAATCACCAGGGGAACATTGGTCACTACCTAGCATCTACTACCACTGTTGTTATTCACCATCAAGTCAGGACTGACCCAGAGCTGAACCTCAGCTGGGTTTTCAGAGGCATTAAATCACAAGACAGGAGACTGCCCATCCTTCTGCGGAGCAAATGGTGGATTTGAACCACGTGCCTCTGGGGTTGCAGTGCAGCTTCTGTTCATCATTTCTATCCTTGGGGGTGATGGCCAGAGACCACTTTACTAGCTCTCCCCAAGTGGGCTGTCCACATCACAATCCTAACAAATGCTGCTCAGTGAGCTACCACTCAGAACTGAAACAGCGGACATGAAGTTGGCCATTTTACAGAGCAAAGCTGATATATCTGCGCTGGTGATCTGTTTTGACCTCTCTGGAATATTTTTCTAGATGGATTTAGCTGAGAAGGAAGGAGAAGCTGAAATAGTTGACTGCATAAATCCAGCAAAAACCCTTCCCTCTACTTTCCCAAGGTACAGTTTGCTACTCAGGCATTTCCCCAATCCTGAAGAGTTCCCTCTGCATTGGGAAAATATCTATCAAAATATAGATTATATATGGTGGCTTAGTGGCAAGAAGGGAGCTCTAGTAGCCTAGCTGCAAGAAGCTGTACTGCAATCTCGAAGGCACACAATTCGAGGCCACCAGCTATTGCACAGAAGGAGGATGTGTAATCTCCTTCCATGTGATTAACTGCCTCTGAAAAGCTGCTGTAGGGTCAACTATAAGTCAGTTCCAACTATAGCGTACTCAACAACAACAGTGGCAAGGAGCTGTGCTGCAACCCTGAAAGCCCACAGTTTAAAACCCACCAGCTGTTTAGCTGGAGAAAGATGGGCAATCTCCTCCTCAATTAACTGCCTCTGAAAAACCTGCCAGAGGGTCCACAAAGGGTTGGTTCCAGCCCTATGGCAACAGGGTAATTTCCATCTTCTTCCCCACTGTCACATAGTTCTGACTCATAACGAATCCCTGTGTTGCAGAGCAGAACTTCAATCTTTACAAAACCAGGTCTTTTACCATGGTGCTGTTGGGGGTGTTTAGTTAGTAGCCCCACTGCAAACTGTTGTGCCATCCAGGATCTACAACATTAATGTCATAGAAATACAGTACATTTTTCTGCAACATTAAAATACAGTATGGGGGGAGAAGAGTTTTGCATCATTTATGTTCAATATGTAATTTTTTCTGAGTTTTCATTTTGGGGACTTTCACTTCTATCTGTAAAAAAAAAAATAAAAAAAAGATTTTGGAATACTAACAACAACAAAAAAAGACTTTTTCTTTCTTCTAGAATATAGATTTCATGAGGATAAACATTTTTTATTGTTTTTGTTCATTCATTATTCATAATGCCAAAACAGTCGCAGGCACACAGTAGGTGCTCTGAAAATACCTAATGACTATATGAATGAATCCTTTTCATCCAGTGAAAGCTAGCAAGCAACAAAACTATTTGAATTTTGACTTACTAGAGTTCTTTCAATTATAACAAGTGATTATTATTACTCTGAAAAACTCACTGGCATCAAGTCAGAACTGACTCACAGCGGATCCTTTCTCGGGTTTCTGAGGCTGTAAATCACATGGAAGGAAACTGCCTATCTCTCTCCCTTGAGCTGCTAGTTCATTTGAACCTCCACGGAGGTGTGGTCTCTGGATTAGCAGTACAATTTCTTACAGATTAGGCCACCAGAGCTCCACTAAATAATTACTGTTTGGAGCAAATAATTGACTGAAAAAGGCTACAGACTCTATAGTGTTAGAATTGAGAGGGTAGAAAAGGAGAGCAGAGGGGAAAAAAACTGCAGAAGGATTCCAACGTATCAACATATTTCTATATAGGAGACAATTTAAACTTCCAGGTGGATAGGAGCAAAAGCCCAGACTAGTTTTTTTTAGGTCCTAAAGTGTGAAAAAGGTACATATGAGGATATCAGTAAACAGGCCCTGACTTCTACGTAGAGAAATTTTAAGGAAGAAGTGGGATGGCATAAGACTTCTTCCTTGTTCTTCATAAAAGCATACTGTCTGGATCGTCTTAGAAGTACTAAGAATTAGTAAATCAGTAAGAGTAGCATGCACTGTGAAGCAAGTTTTCAAAGAAATGCTTGCAAAATGTGGTGGCTGTGGAGCCAAGGGAACTAACCTCAGTTTCCATGACTTCATCAACTATTCATCTCCAGTGGTTTTTAAAGTGGGAACAAAGCTATCCACTGGGGTGTGGGAAGAAAATATTAGAACTTGAAAGCAGGTGGTAAGAAAATGTTAGAATTCATTTGTATTTCTTTTTCATCTCAAATACTTAATTTCTTTTTATGTTAGTACCGATATGTGTTAGGCCATATACTGATCACATATTGATATATGTGTGTAGTTTCACTGAGAGGTACAAGATAAAAAAGCTGGATACCATTGAATAGTCTTTTGTTTGTACTAAGTTTTTTTAGTTAAAATAAATAAATAAGCTTGTAATTAATAAGAATAACATTTTTTTTGTTTAAATATTATCCAAATTTCTTAAATTATAAATCTTTCTCTTGGTGGTGCCGTTGAGTATAACCCACAGCCACACTCTATTTACATTAGATTTGAACCCTGTTCTATCCTGTACCACTCTCACACTTCCTTACACACTAGAGCCCACTGCAGCAGTCACTGTGTCAGTCCCCCTGGTTGACAGTTCTTTCTTCATTTGCCAACTGACCATCTTTTCCAAGCATGATGGCCTCTCCTAGCAACATGCCTTTAGTATGTGAGACGAAGCTTTATCATCTTTGCCTCCAAGGAACAGTCTGGCTGCACTTTCCCCAAGATAATATTTAGCTGATCTTTTGGCAGGCCATGGGATGTTCAGTACTCCAATATCACAGCTCAAAAGCAATAAATAAATAAATAAACATTTCTACACAAGGCAAAATGCTAAATTGGTATTCTCAAAAGTTCCTAAAATCATTGTGTTCTTGACTGTCTATGTCAATTGTCTTTAAAGTTTTCTGTTAGAGGTATAATACCTATCTATCAGTTTGTTGTACTGGGGCACATAATTTGCATGTTGTTATTTACAGCTCAGGTATGTAGATGTTTGCTTGTTTACTGTTTGTTTTTATTAGCACTTGTCTGTCAGTATGCTGTACATGGTTAACTCATGGGTTACGGAAATGTTGGAAGCTACACCAGAAGGCAGCTTCAAATTCCAGAAGAGTCACCCATCATGGACAGGTTTCAGCAGTGCTCCAAGATTAAGAGAGAAACAGGAAGCAGGACTGGCCATCTACTTCTGAAATTTCAGGCCTTTGAAAATCCTATGAATAAGAGACGCATCTAGTATCAGAGATAGAGCCTGATTAGAAGTCACTCAAAATGAAAAGAAACAGCTGCAAGCATCCTTTAACATCTGGAACATGGAATGTCTGACACATGAAATGCAGGGAAACAGGAAGTTGTAAAAATGAAATGGAACATACGAAGATCAACATTCTAGGCATTAATGAACCCAGATGGACTGGTATGGGCCACTGAGAATCAGAAAATCATAGACTCTATTATGCTGTGAATGAAAATCTGAGTAATAATGGTGTTACATTTAGAGTGAAAAAGATAATTTCAAGATCTATCCAAAAGTAAAATATTGTGAGTGTTAGGACATTATCTATACAGATACAAAGAACACTTGTTAATATGATTCAAGTATATGCACCAATAGTAAAGTCAACGAAGAGAATATTGAGTTTTTCTACCCATTTATGCAGCCTGAAATTTACCAGACAATCAAGATGAATTAATAATTATTAATAACTGGAATGCAAAAGTTGAGAACAATGTAGAAGGAACGGTTGTTGTGGTTGTTGTTATGTGCCGTCGAGTTGCTTATGACTCATACCAACCCTATGTACAACAGCCCTAAATTCTGCTCTGTCCTGTGCCAATTGCACTGTCT
>NW_006399792.1:51747-64688 GCF_000299155.1 Elephantulus edwardii
GTGTACCGTCAAATCAGATCTGACTGGTACAGGAGGAGATTGTCCCTCCTTCCCCGGCAGAGCATCTGGTGGATTCGAACCGTGCACCTCTGGGAGAAATACAGTCTTAGAGACAGAGATGAAGCTGGATATTGAATTGTATATGTTCAATGATCTGTTCATCACAAATACCTTTTTTAGAAATACAAAAGGCATCTTTACACATGGACCTAACCTGATGGACTTCAAAGGAATTAGACTGACTACATCGCTGGCAAGAAACGTTAGAGAAGCTCAATGTATCAGCAGTCAAATCAGGACAGGTGCTGACTGTGGAACAGACCACTAATTACACAGGTGCACATTCAAACTGAAGCTGAAGAAACTTAAAACAAGTCCACAGGAACCAAAGTACGATCTTGAGTCTGCCAAACCTGAACTTAAAAATCACATCCAAAATAGGTTTGAGGCACTGAACACAAATGATCAAAGATTAGATTAGTCATGCTATGGCATCAATGATATAACTCACGAAGATAGCAAAAGGTTGTTACAAGGACAGAAGAAGAAAAGACCAGAAGAGATGAGAGAGGAAACTCTAAAAATTGCAGTAGAGCACCAAAAAGCCAAAACAAAGCCACAAAATGCTAGTGTAAAAGAGCTGAACAGAAGATTCCTAAGGGCAGCTTGAGAAGATAAAACAAAATATTTTAACTGACTGTGCAACTGGAGTTGGAAATAAAAAGGGAAGTATACATCTGACATTTCTACAGTTGAAAGAATTGGAAAACAAACTCAAGCCTCGAGTTGCCACACTGAGAGGTGCAATGGGCAAAACTGTCAAATTATCTAGGGAGCAACAAAGACGGAAGGAAAATCCAGAAACACTGTACCAAAAAGAACTGATTGGCACTGCAAAACTTCAGGAAATACCCTATGAACAAGAGACAATTGTAATAAAAGAAGTAGTTCAAGTTATACTAAAGGCATTGGCAAAACACAATGCACCAAAAATCAATGGAATACCAATTGACAGGTTTCAAATAACAGCTCTGGATATGCTTACCCATCTATGCCAAGAAATTTTGTTGGAAATTTGGTCAAGAAATTATGCCTGTTATCTGACCGACTGATTGGAAGAGATGTGTGTGTGTGTGTGTGTGTGTGTGTGTGTGTGTGTATGCAGATGGCACAACCCTGCTTGCTGAGACTGAGGAGGACCTGAAGTGCTTGCAGTCGATGAAGGACTGCAGCTTTCAATACGGATTGAAGTTCAACATCAAGAAAACAGATTCTCACCACTGGGCCGATTGGCAGCATCATGATAGATGGTGAGGAGACTGAGATTGTTAACAGCTTTAGTTTGCTTGGCTCCACAAATAACACTTTTGACACCAACAGCCAGAAAATGAGAAGACGAATTGCATTGAGAAAAGTCTGCTGTCAGAGACTTCTCCAAAGTACTAAAGAGCAATGATGTCAGTCTGCAGACTAAGGTGCACTTGATAGAGGCCATGATTTTTGCAATTACTTGCTATGCATCAGAAAGCTAGACAATGACTAGGAATGATAGGAGAATTGATGCCTTTCAGCTGTGGCAATAGAGAATAGTGTAGACTGTATCAGGGACTGCTAGGAGAACAAATTCATTCTGGAGAGGGTGAAACCATGCTGCTCCTTGGAGGCAAGGATTCTGAAGCTTTGTCTGACATACTTTGGACATGTTGCAAGGAAAGACCAATCCTTGAAGAGGGACATCATGCATGGGAGGGTGGAGGGACAAAGCAGGAGAGGAAAACCCTCGATGAGATGGATGGATTCAGTGACTGGGGTTATGGGGGTAGATGTGTTGGAGACAGTAAGATTGGCATAAGACAGAGCAGGGTTTAGGGCTGTTTTACATAGGGTTGCTATGAGTCACAGGTGACTTGACAGCACACAACAACATATATAGTTTTTGTTGTTCCCATACTAAAGAAGGATGATAAGAATGTGGAAATTATAGAACCGTATCATTACAATCACATGTAAGCAAAATATCACTGAAGATCATACAAAACTAACTAGAACAGTATATTGACAGGGAACTGCCAGAAGTTCAAACTGAGCTTAAAGGAGGCAGAGAGTATCAAAAGAATGCTGTTTTGTGTTTTATTGACTATGCAAAGGCATTTGACTGTGTGGAAGATAATAAACTATGGCTAAGACTAGGAAGAATGGGACTCTCAGAACAATTATTATCATATGAAACCTATATCTCAATCAAGAACTTTATCCGAACAGAGCAATGGAACACTGCATTTAAAATCAGGAAAGGTGTGCATCAGGGCTGTATCCTTTTTCCATGCCTGTTCAATCTGTATACTGAACACATTATTCGAGAAGCTGAATATGGCATTAGGATTGGAGGAAGACTCATCAACAACCTTTGTTATAAAGAAGGCACAGCTTGCTTGTTGAAAGTAAGTAGAACTTGTTTGCTCTGTAAGATCAAATACATAGCCTTCAATATGGATTGCACTCAACAACAAGAAGACAAAAGTCCCCAGTACTGGATCATTGGGCAACATCATGACAGATGGAGAAAAGACTGAAATGGTCAATGATTTCATCCTACTTGAATCCACAATCCACTTGGTATCAGCAGTCAGAAGATCAGGAGATGTACTGCACTGGGAAAGTCTGCTGTCAGTGACCTCTCCAAAGGACTGAGAAACAATGATGTCAGTTTGAAGTTATGCCTGATTCAGGCTAAGGTCTTTTCAATCACTTGCTATGTCTCTGAGAGCTGGATAATGACTAAGGATAACAGAAGAATTGATGCCTTTGAATTGTGGCTTCGGAGAAGAGTGTTGACTAGCCCATGGACTGCCAAAAAAACAGACAGACACATCTTGGAAAGAGTGTAGCCAGTATGCTCTCTGGAGGCAAGGATGGTGGGGCTTCATCTCGAATATTCTGGCATATTATTAGGAGAGATTAGTCCTTGGAGAGGGACATCACAATCAGAAAGGTGGAGTGTCAAAGAAAAACAGGAAGATCCTCAATCAAAGGACAAACACTGTATAACATCACTGTAATAAAACAGACTTGGGATTTGGGGTGAAACTAAGAAAACAGGGAATAAATAACACTGCACTAGAAGAGATGAAGAACTATTTAAAACATGATTAGGCATTATTTATATAACAATAGTTCAAAATAAGAGGTATACTGAAAAGTTTACTGGAGAAGGTCGCGGGAAGAAGTTATGCAACAAGAAATTTATTTTTTTCTTTAAAAAGTGAACTGGTGGGAGGTAGGGAGGAAAATGTGCAACAATGAATGAATGAAAATCTAACTTTTCCGTAAACTTTTGCTAAAATCACAAAAAAAAGAAAGAATGGAAGAAAGAAAGGAAGGAAGAAACGGCCACCCATGCAATAAGCAGAGAGAGAAGAACCTTCAAAGTAGAGGAAACAGCCAGGTCAAGGCACTGAGGCTGGAAGTTATTAAGAAGCACTGGGTTTTGCCACTAGCCAAACTCCGAACTTTGAAATTGCCTCCTCTTAAAGCATTATGCTAGTGAAATATTTTAACAATTAGTTATTCAATAATTCTTATTTTTTAACTGGACCCTTAATAATAAACATAAATTTTCCAACTGGAAAAAAATTAGTATTTTAAAAAATTAATTTGGATATAAGCCAAAAAAATAAAGGTCATAGATTAAAATAATAATCAAAACCAACAAACCGAAATGCAAAACCATCACCTCGAGGACTTGAAGAGAGGGGTGATTGTGCAAACTGAAAATGAAAGATTGAAAATCATGTACTATTTTAAACTTAATAAACTTGTCTTTGTGTCAATGTAATTAAATGTTGCCACAAAATAACAGTCTTCAGCTGCTACACAGATGTTGATGCCAAGCTCTGATATTTATTTTCCAGACAGGAGACATTGATCCTACACTAACAGAGTATTACAAAGTTATTTCTATTTTGTGAAGTAACCAAAGTTGATATCATTGTTTGATTTGATGGATGTTTGTTCTGCAAGGGGCCAGCTAGGAGGCAAGTAGATTTTTTTCTCCTACGTGAGGCAAGGATTCTGAGGTTTGTCTGACATACTTTGGGCATGCTGCAAAGAGGGACCAGTCCTTGGAAAGGAACGTCACACTTGGGAGGGTGGAGGGACAGTGCAAGAGAGGAAGACCCTCGAAGAGATAGATTGATTCAGTGACTGGGATAATAAGGATAGGTGTGTCAGAGACAATAAGGTTGGCACAGGCTAGAGCAGGTTTCAGGGCTATTGCACATAGGGTTGTTATGAGTCGCAAGCACATAACAACAACAATGTAACCAATGTTGTGTTTCCTTTTAACATAAAATCAGTAAGGCAAAAATTTATGGATCTTTAAAAAGAAAACTGCGATCCACAAAGGTTAGGAAATCACATGGTTTTACAACCAAGCACAGCTTTAATATTATTTTCAAACCTACCACAATGATCACAACATCCAGACAATTCCAGAAACTCCTGAAATACTGTAGCTTGTGAATGCGAATTTCCAATATCTCTTCCACCACATAGTAAAGTATAAAGAAACAAAAGATAATCTCACAGGCTGCCAGGAAGTAATCAAAAGTTGTTATATATCGGATCAGCTTCACAGGCTGAAATTGCCAGGATGTGATCACACCACCTGTGGCTGGGAATTCAACCAACAACCTGCAATACAATAAGAACCAATTAAAACAGCAAGTGGGTGCAACCAGGAAAAGATATTAATCTATTCTGCCCCTGCATTCTAAGGTAATAAAACTGCCATAAGTCACCCTAAATTAGCTGCAGAATGCTTTGGAATTCCATACTTAGAGAAATCTGTCATCAAAGGAACAAGACTCCCCCCCACGCCCAGATCAAAGGATTACTTCCTCCTCACTCTCCCCTCTACCATTCTGGTATTTAAGCTGCTCATAATGTTACTACATACTTTCTTTTTTTTTAAAAATAAAAAATAAAAAAAAAGAAAGTTTTTTAAGAAGTAGAAGCCAATTAACAAATATGCTTTTCAGGACTTCTAATAAATACAAAGCATACTTGGCAAAACAAAGAGCATAAAGAAAAATCATTCACCCAAAACATGTATGAGGAGCAGATGTACTTTGCATGTATACACACACACACACACACACACACACACAAAGAAGTGACTGTGTCTTTCACTCAGTCATAAGCACTGAATAGTTTATTTACCTTGCTGAGAGGTACCTTCCAGAGGTTAACTGTTAATGCACACTCAAGAAATATCTGGTAGTCTGACATAGTATGTATTTTCCACATTCAAATTGATGGGACTGATTTACCACTTTGAAATGAGAATTTTTCTTTACGGATTTCCACTGAGTATGTGTCAAATAGGATTTCTAGCTCCTTAATTTTAGGTCTTTTTAAGATCTTCCATCAGCTTGGGTTCTCCCATGACTAGGCATGAGCAGCCCAATCTAGATAATGAACATCTAGGGCCCAAACATGTGCAAGAATCAAGACATTAACTATGGCAAATTAGAGCAGGTCGAAGAATTTCTTCTTCCCTATTTTTTGTCTATTCTCTGGAGGGTTTTTTTTTTCTTTTCCAAATGTGAAATGTTGGAAAGTAGGGCCAAGAATCCAAAAAGTCAGCAATACAATCAGAGACAGCAGTTAGCATGAATTCCAAAGAGGAAGGTACTTGCTCTATGTGCAAAGCCTTCACTCTCAGTCCTATTCAGCCCCTGCATCTCTCAACCATTTACAGAAGTACAGAAAACAGTGCTGAGTAATGAAACAATGGCCTTCGTTAACAGTGTACAGGGAGGAAGTGAAAGAAATATTCTAGACCTTTTTCTAGAAATAGATGTTTACTTAAATGTCAATCAGTGTCACCTGCCAATTTTTATGCCCCTGTCTTCACTGGGCCCATGAGAAAAAGTAATAGTTGCAACAGATTTTCATTGACCTCTAGTACTGAGTAGTATGATTTAAGGTGATTTTATTTTATGCAACGGCTTTTAGCAACAAGGATAGGAAAAAGTCAACTAGCCTGGCAAAGCAGACTTGAGTTTCCCTTAAGAAATGATGGCAAAATAAGGATAGCATGAGACTTAATCCGCTTTATCTTTTATGGAAATGCGTACACGTGCACATAATCCATGGTGGTATTATGTGAGTGCGCTACCACATTTAACAGAGGGATTAAAGTGAGTGAATGCTAATCCCCTTTGGGTCTGCTCTGCTATTTCTCTTTCTTAACAGCACTTGCTACCCTTCTGTTATCAGGTGCCGCTAAGTTGCTTTTGACTCATGACACGTTTACCTGGGCAGGGAACTGCCCTACAGGGTTTTTAAGACTATGATCTTTCAGAAACAGACCAGATGGCTTGCCTTCTGAGGTGCCTGGGTGGTCTTGAACCACCATCCTTCTAACTAGCATTCCAGCACTTAACCATTTATGTCTCCCAGGGATGCTCTGTTACTTTCTAACCTAAGAGATGTTTTTAGATTTTGTTTATTATCATCTTCCCTAGTGGAAGACAAGTTTTTCAAGAGTAGAGTTCATTGCTCTGTTCATTCACGTATAAGTCTAGAACAGTCCTGGGAACATCTGAGGTGTCCCATAAATGATTATAGAATGAATGGATGGATGAATAAATGAATGAATGAGGCCTCAGATAAGCCAGTGAGGTGGGACGTCTGTCTTCCACAGAGTGGCCATCATAACAGCATGATAGGACTGTGGGAAGGACTTTCCAGGCCTGTGTTAAGTCTTAAGCATAAGCAGGTACCTGAATATCTCCTCCTATCAGCCACAGCCTATGAGGATCTGTGACAGTGCTAGGCTAACCATCTGGACATCAACTAAGAGTGGGACCCTCGGGGAAATAAGGCAAGATTTAAGGATTGGGGTTCTTAGTGAGAAGCACATAGAACTGACTGTCTTCAAAGTGGTTAAAACTAGAGGCAGAAAAAGACGTTTCTTTCAGAAAGGTTCTGACATGGAAAAAAAAGTGGAACAGACTTTAAGTTCCCTCCATTTCAGTAAATTATAGGCTCTGAATACCTCCCAAACCTAAATATCACTACCCCACCAAACCCTGGGTTTATAGCTCCTCTGTCAGCCCTAATCCTTGGCTTCTCCCTTTAACCAACTGAATGCAGGGGAGGGTTTGCTAGCCTGTCTCTACAACAGGATGTTCAGACAGCCACACAGAAATGGGAGGGCATTGCCCTCAGCACACACCTGGCTACACAGAACAGGTTCACGTTGGCATTGTACACAGAAAAGTCAATGAAGGTGGCCCTGGTCCCTCGGTCCAGCCAGCCATTTCTCTTGAGGCTAGCGATCTGGGAAGCTGTTTCCTCTCTGGTTCTTGACAAATCCAGGTAGTAGCCAGCTCCACTGTAAGTTGTAATCATGCCCCAGTAGCTACTCCCATTCAAATCTTTTTCGCTTGTGTAGATCCAACTAATTGGAAACAAAGTGAAAATAAACAAGTAGAATCAGTCAAAGCACTTAGAGTAACTACAAAGACATCTAGGCCCTGGTAAAGTATGTCATAAATAACTGCAAGTTTTATCAGGCTAGGTAATGAGCCTGTCATGGTGTGTTCCAAGTGCTTATTCATTGATCTCATACAGCTGTTAATCCCATTTCAGGAATGAGAGCCTTGAGGCTTAGTACAGTGAACTTTGTTCCAAAGACTGAACTGTGCACAGCCAGGAATTTACAGCAGGGCTGTGGGTCTCTAAGACAGTGCTCTTAGCACTTAGTTTATTCCCTGGGGTAACTGTTTTCAGATGACTCAAAGTGCCAAAAGCAAAACGCAGCCAAAAAAGGGTGCAGGTTTATAAAGTTCCATTGTCTGTCATTGAATCAAATAAGATCTTACACAATACCTGGGAATTCAATCCACTAGTATTTTCAGAGGGAGCTCTGGTGGCCTAGTGGAAAGAAGTTGCGCTGCAATCTCTACGGCACACAAGTCAAATTCACCGGCTGATCAGGGGAGAAAGATGGGTAATCTCCTCCCATGCTACTGGTTGGTTCTGACTCTATGGTACACCACCAGCACCACCACCACCACTACAACATTTTCAGAGGATAATCTTTGATAGAGGATGGTTCTTCGGCACCAAAAGGGGCATAAAAATGAATCAAGAGCCCTTTCCTCAATTTATAATAAATTGTAAGAGAAAGTTATAATGAAATTAAGTAAAATATGAGGTGGATGATGATAAGAACAACAACAAAAAAAAGATAGAAATTGCACAGCAGTCAAAAAGAGAAGTATCTTTATCTGTTAAGTCTAGCAGTGGGAGAGGTGGGTCAGAGGAGATGCTGGGGAGAAGCTGTAATGGACCAGGGTGAGGGAAGTGTGTAGAATGAGGACTTGCAAGACGGCACTGCAAGCACGCCCAGAAAAGCTGCCCAGTGTTCAAGTTGTCTTTCGTTCCAATTTTAGTATATGTGCTGCCGAAGCGAGCACTCAAGCTGTCTTTCAATGAAGAAAAGGTTGACAAGTGGACTGTGGTCAGACTGTAAAGGGTAAGGATGAAAAAGTCCGCAAAGAGAAAGGATCTTGGAAACACAGAACAGTTTACGCTCCAGTGGGAGCAGGAAGAGGCTGGAATGGTGAGAAGAACAGCCAAGTACAAAACAGAGGTGACACAGCCGGGTAGAGATGGCTGCCTCCAAAAAGGCCTACTTGCAGGATGGACTCAGCTTGGCATTCAGGAACCTGAATGACAACGTTCTACATGGATAGAAAACTTTTCCCAACAGCTTAAGAGTGGTTCACCCTTAAGCCTAAACTATCTGTGCACACACTGAGTGCCCGGTGGAGCATGCCCACATGATCAAGCCCTCAATAAAAAAATGTTGGGTGCTAAGTCTCTAACGAGCTTCGTGGTAGGTAACACTGTCACAAGTTGCTGTCATCCTGTGACCCCACTGGGAGAGGACTCCTGGAAGCTCATGTCTGGTTTCCTCTGGTCGCTGTCCTAAGTCTTCTTCTCTGCTGACTTTGTTTCCACTGTAATAAATCTTAGCTGTAATAAATCTTAGTATGACTGTCTGTGGATTCATGAATCTGGGATGGCCTGAGGAGTCCCTACCATCAAGAAGCTGACATTTTAACAACATAATTAGTAACAAATAACATAGGAGTAATTGGGTTTTGGGATCAGGAAAAAGGATTAAATCCCAACTTGGTCATTTACGAAACTGTGACATCTTGGGTCAACAAGCAGCAATTTTTTTCAGCTATAAAATTGACATTACACTACTTATCCCATAATTGGTGAAGAGTAGATGAGGCAATACATGAAATCACTTACTCTGTAGTGACATTAGAGCAGTGGCTGTATAAATATTTCCTATTAGAGATGCAAAACAAAGAAAAATACTTGAAAAGGTACTAGGGGACCTTTTTGAGAACTAGAAAAAAGGTGAGAAACAAAAATCAGTTATAATTCAACTAATCATGTATTTAGGGTGGGGGTGAGGAAGGCAAAAGTAAACCCTTAAAAGCTAAGAAAGAGCATCAAGTACTCTTATATATATTATTATATAGCATTGTTTTATATTGTTGGATTACTTTGGGAAAAATTTTTTCTTCTTCTTGTTCTATACCATGGAATCAGATCTGACAGGCACAGGAGAGGATTGCCTTTCCTTTTCCGCGGAGCATCAGGTGGATTCAAACTGCTTGCCTTTGGGATTGCAGCACAGCTTCTTGCCACTAGGCCACCAGAGCTCTCTTATTGTTGGATTAATTTTGACTTTGTGGTAAGGAGTTACACTGCCAACCTAAAAGGCACACAGTTCCAATCCACCAGCTACTCCAAGGGAGAGAGATGGGTAATCTCTTCCTGTGTGATTTACAATCTCTGAAAACCCACTGGAGGGTTAGCTATGAGTTGCTTCTGACTCAATGATATGTAAAAATAACATTTTGTACTAGGGAGCTCTAGTAGTACTGTGTGTTGGGAATTGTGTTACTATCACAAAGTAAGCGTGTCTCTGATTGTTTAAATTCACCAATGGCTCTGAAGGAGAAAGGCAGGCAATCTCCTCCAGTGTGATTCACAGTCTGAGAAAACCCACTGGAGGGTCAGCTATGAGTGGGTTCAGACTTGACAGCAGTGAGTTTGAGTTTTATATTGTGTTAGGTTTTTTAATGTAATCTAGAGACGATTTAAAGTATTTAGAGGACGTGTGTAAGTTATACACACCTACTACTCCATTTTAAATAAGGAGATTGAACATTAGTGGATTTTGGTATGGGAAGGAAGTAGTTTTACTCTAGAGTTGTCTGATTGTTCTTAATCAGTTCACTATAGAATCTGAAATTTAAAAGTAGAGTGTGCACTGGTGGGAAACAAAAATTTTGGCATAGAAGAGGTATGTCCCCCTGTGTGAACAAACCTGTGTCCTGCTGTGGGGTTCAGTTCTGCGGATGGGATCTACATGAACCAGTAGAATGAGGTCTGTAAGCTTACAGACAGCTCTGGACCACAGGGACTGACCTTAAAATGCCTGGAAAGTTTCTTCTATATCCTCATAATAGCTACAATTATTTAAAAAATAATGATTACTCTCCCTTAATGTGTAAGATTTTACGTGTGGTTGCTCAAGTGTATACACACACACACACACACACACACACACACACACACACACACACACACAGACACACAAGGGAGCTCTGATGGCCTAGTGGCAAGAAGCTGCACTGCAATCCCAAAGACACGTGGTTCAAGGCCACCAAGTGCTCTGTGGGAGAAGGCTGGGCAATCTCCTGTGCAATTAACTGCCTCTGAAAAACCCGGTGGTGGGTCAGCTTTAGGTCATCTATATTATCTAAGAGAGATAACAACAAGCTTACAGACAGCTCTGGACCACACAGGCTGAAGCCTCCTTATCAGGGGAGAGAGAGAGAGAGGCGGTGAAATCTTGAGCTCTGCTATCATTCTCCTAGTTTGACTCAGTGCTTTCCCACCTGTGTCCCATCCCAGGTCACCTGAGAGCCATAAAACTACGGTTCCCTCCACAGTGAGAGGGACACTGACTACTTCAACCCACTTGAGGACACATGGTGGACCTGGGCCCTGTTCCCTGGGTCTTTGGCTTCCACTCTCACAGTGAGTAAAGGCTTGACGCTAACGTTCTTTGTGACTTAGTGTCCTAACTGGCTTCTCTGACACCCTGTAGTTCAGCTCTCTCTATTCAGCTCAGCTTCTTGACTTGGAGGAAAATATTACTGGGTCTCTGAAAATAAGGTTCAAACGCCTTAAAAGAAATTTCCCAAAGAAGATAATGTCTTTTTGGGGCCCACAATGTAGCCTTTAAAAAAAATATGTAGAATAGAAATGGGGTAAAACAGAAGAGAAAACTTGAGAACCCAAAGGTGTGTGGTTTTGGCCAAGGCCTTTAAACTCAAGCACTGAGGAGTCACTGAAAGCATCATGTCCTCGCAGAAGGAACCAGAGGAGGAGGGATGCATGCTCGTTTATGAGAGAACAGGAGCCGCAGACACTCACGCAGTTCCGTTCCGAGGGCCAAATGGTGCCCGGTCTTCACTGCTGCTGGAGTAGACATCGTAGCACTCTTTGATCTCATCTCTCAAGTCCTGCGGGATGGAGCAGGATCCGTTCCTGACTCTGAGCTGCCGTATGCGTGGTATGCCTAAGAGCAGGTTCTCGTAGTAAATGAAGCTTTGGTTGTCAGTTTCAGTTGAGTTGCTGGGCTGCATCTTCCAGTACAGCCCATCCAGCAAGGGGCCTTCTGTGAACTGAAAGCAAAGGCAACACTTTTTAGAAGGTTCTCAATTGGGAGTCTACCATGGAATGTCTACATAACCGACAGTGTGTTAACTCTGGAATGTGGCAGTGACAAAAATGAACTTTGCTCTGGTTTGGATCTGGCTCCATCATTGCAGCTGTGTGGCCTTGTGCAGAAGTGCCTCTTAGCCAAGTTTTCCCATGTAGAAAATCAATCTCTACAAGCTTACTGCGGCTGGCACAGCATGACACTTGATAAATGCTAACCCTGATTTTTATTCCAGGACCAAAGGCATGAGGAGTATAAATCCAAAGCCATGATCAAGTCCACTTCTCCTTTTTAAGACAGGGAAACTAACATAGTCTAAATTTGTTTAGAGATGAAAAGATTACATTAAGTTTGTTTTTTAAATTTCTGGTGAAAATATGTATCAGTTAGTCAATCAGTGCCATGGATTCAGAACTGACTCATCATAGATCTTTCAGATGCTGGAAATCAGATGGGAAGAGACTGCCCTGCTTTCTCCCTCACAGAAGCTGGTGGATCCAAACCACTTGGCTTTGGGTTGATAGTGCAACGCCTTACCCACTAGACCATCAGAGTTTTTGAAAATATGCATGTTGTTGTTATGTGCCACCAAGTCTAAACCTACTCTGAGCTTACCTTTCGTGTATCCCAGATGATTGCTCGTAAGTACACCAACTGGTATGTGTATCACAGACGGCTGCTCACAAGGACACCAACTGGTGCATTTCAGATGGTTGCTCACAAGCTTTAAAGGCTACTGACACTACTCACTAGATGACATGGTAGAATAGACACTTTGGAAACAGCATGAGCCCACATGACTGGGCAGTCTCATGAAGCCATGGCCCTAAATCTTCAAAGTGAGAGGGTTAATCCTCAAAGAAGTACACGTATACAGAGCAGTAACAGCAACTGAAGTTTCTTTCTTTGCTTCTACTATAAAATTATATATAACACAACATTTGCCATTTCACTGTGCTTGTTGTTTTTGTTTCTAGTGTATAACCTAGCTAATATATTACATTGGTGTATAGCCTAGATAATAGTTTTGATTATCTATCTAGTTTATGGAGCTCTAGTGACAAGAAGCTGCACTGCAATCCCAAAGGTATGTAGTTAAAATCCCCCA
>NW_006399792.1:64788-73674 GCF_000299155.1 Elephantulus edwardii
GATTAACTGCCTCTTAAAACCTGCTAGAGGGTCAGCTATGGGTCGATTCTGACTCTATAGTACAAAACAACCACCACCACCACCATTTAGTTTGCTTATCTAGTAGATTGTCTAATTGTCTTGGATTCTTTTGCTGTACATTGAATTCTCCAGTCTCCTTTTCTATTTTCTGATCTTAGCATTTATTTTCATGAGATTGTGAACAGGTGTGACAGTTTGTTAGTTTACACAAGATATACTTACAGGGAACCAAGAGGTGGTCATTATTCTTGCCTTTATCCTTATTAGATAATCAGCAGATACAAAACAATCTTAAGTGTGGTTTGAATTGCCAACTATTCTTATGTGTTAATAGGTTCATTCCTATGACTCAGTATTTTTTCCTATCTTAAATCAACATCTCTGACTATATGGCTCAGTAAGAATTTTAGGAAGTATGTCCTCAGGGAGAAACAATTATTTCCTTTCCAATTTCCTTTCTGATTTTCTTATTCTGAGTACCACATCCTCCAGATAGTAATATGGAATCATTCATTACTTATATTCTGCTGCCAGGTCAGAGTTTAGGACAATCTGACAAGGGGTTTGGTGAATTCTTCCATCAGCGGATCTCCAAAAAGCTGTGTCTAGTGTGTTTGGGGCACTGTTCTAGTATCTAGAGGGCATATCAACAAAGAGACAGAAAAGCAAACAAACAAAGGAAAACAGCCAAAACTCTGCCCTCATCGACCTTAACTCCCAGCAGATACTCACTAAATATTTACTGAATCCAATCTATGACTGACTGAATGAATTAGAAACTGAGCTAAATATGTGGCTGTGAAGCCAGGGGGACAAAACCCCAACAGCCATTTTTCTTACTCCCGAGCCATGTAACTTCTCTGAACCTGTTTTCCCTTTGACAGATGGGGAAAGTTCCTATCCTGCAAGTTATTATGAGGATTAAATAAAGTACTGTATGGACACTCAGCCAGTACGAGGCACACAAAAGGTACTCAATAAATGTGACTTGATCCCCTCTTTGAGAGTAGGAACTGAAAATGCATAAGGTGAAAAGTGGAATTCAATAGGACTCCCTTGTTTTTCTGGGACTCACAAGTTTTGCTTTGATAAGAGTGTTGTCTTAACTATTTTTCCACCACTAGTATTAGTGGAAAATAGTTTTCTTTCTCTGGCCTTACAGATGTTCTAGTTTTTGCATGTTTTACAAAACAACTCACCTTAACAATAGCAAAGTTCAACAGAGCAGCAAACAAATGCTGGCAAGGTTGTGGAGAAATAAGAACCCTTATTCAGTGCTGATAAGAGTGTAAAATGGTGCAATCACTATGGAAGGCAGTATGATGCTATCTCAAAATGCTGGAAATAATAGAAATACCATTTGGCCTAGCAATTCCACTATTAGGAATATAGCCTAAAGAAATCAGAGCTGCCACTCAAACAGATATATGCACACCCATGTTTATTGCTGCAGCAAAGGGATGGAAACAACCCAAATGCCATCAATAAACAGATTAAAAAAAACCAAACCCTACATTCACACAATGGAATATTACAGAGCAATGAAAAACAAGGAACTCATGAAATATTATATAACATGGGTAACCCTGGAGGACATTATATGAGTGAAATATCTCAGTAACAAAAGGACAAATACTGCATAACACCACTGTTACAAAATAGGACTTGCCATGGGATTTGGAGTGAAACTAAAAAAAGAGGGGATAAATAATGAACACTGCATTGGAACAAATGAAGGAAAGAATTGTTAAAACAAAGAATATATGATTAGACATTATCTGCATGACAACAGTCCAGAATAAGAGGTGCATAGCAAAGTAGACTGAGGGGTGGGAAGGAAAGGATGAAATGATGCAACAATGAATGCATACATTTTAAAAGAAATAATAAACAAACTTGGGGTGGGTAGGGAGGAAAATGTGCAACAATGAATGAACTGAAATTCAAGATTTTTGTAAACTTTTGTAAAAATCACAATAAAAAATGAATAATAATAATCTGTGTTAAGTACACAGCAAAAAAAAAAAACAAACAAAACCCAACAAAAAAGCAAACCACCAAAGCCAACCCAAAAAACCCCCACTCAACAAAACCAAACCAAAACAAACCATCCCCTTAAAAAAATGAACCATCCCCTTAAAAAAATGAAACAAAAACAACATCAAACCCACAGCTGTTAAGTTTATTCCAAACCAAGGTGATCCTTCATTAGGTTTCTGTAATTCTTTAAAGGATTTACTCATCAGAGCAGCTAGCGCTGCTGACCTTCAGCCCAGTAAGTTATCAGCAAGACGTGTAAATATTACTGTTACTGTGTACTCTGGAGTGGGAAACCCACTCACAGCTGGCCCTCCAGCAACTTCTCAGAGGCAGTAAATCAATCACATGGAAAGAGTCCATCTTCCTTCTGCAGAGCAGCTGGTTAAATTAAGTGCCTTTAGGTCTTCAGCACAATTCCTTACCATCAATCCACCAGAGCTCACCTATTAGAAAACCAAATTAATTTTTCCACGGTAGATGTAATTTTAAAGTTATTTGAAATTACCTTCCAAAAGTCTTCCATTGAAGACAGCGTTCTGAAGTTGGTCGTCTCCGTCTTGGAGAGCGGGGAGTCCAGGAAGAGCTGTGACATCATGCGGTTGTAGTAGTACACGCTGGAGCTCACCATACCATAGGTCACTGAAATACATCAAGAGCTCACTGAGCTGGGGAATCCTTCCAGGGATAACTCCTCGTGGATCAACACCTCAGAACAAATGCCCAAGTAACACACCCTCCTCCTTCCCTTTTTCCTCACTGTCATGCTTCTAGACTATTTTGCCCTCTTTCTGGCTAGTGACCTAAAATGTTTTAATATTGAAATATATGGAAAAGGGGTCTCTGGGTGATGTAAACAGTTAACATGCTAAACTGCTAAACAAAAGGTAGAAGGCTCAAGTCTACCCAGCCTCAACTCAGAAGGCAGGACCAGGGATCTCCTGACAATATAACCACTGCAAAACTCTGGGAAGTAGTTCTACTCCTGACACACAGGGCTGTCACAAGCTAGAATGGACTGCATGGTAACTGCTATGTGGATCAAAATAGGAGGACTTGAAGTGCCCACTGCTTCGGAGTGGATTACATTTCAACATTAAGAAAGCAAAAGTTCTCACCACTGGGCCAATAGATAGCATCAGGACAGAAGAGAAAAGATAGGAATGGTCAATTATTTCATCTTACTTGGATCTACGTTTTCTGGTGGTTCGAATCCACCAGTACTTCTGACTGGAGAAAGATGGGCAATACTCCTCTTCTATAATCTACAGCCTCAGCACCCATGGTGGGGTTAGATATGAGTTGGTTGTGGCTCTTTTGTGTTTTCGTTTGAATATTGCCTTCAAAGGCTCCACTTGTTAAGTGCTACTGAGTCAACTACGACTTACAATGACCCTAGAAAAAAAGATTTGACCTATGCTGCAGCCATTGCCACGGTCTCCTTTCCTGGTCACTCCAAGAGCAGAAACAGTCTCTCTTAGCTATATAGCACCATCTGCTGGACAGTGGAGAAACAATGCCATCAATTGTTAAGGGCTAGTTTCTTCTGTTAGATACCATCTAGTCAGAAGGGACTCAGAGCTGACCATCCAGCAGGTTTTCTTTCAGAAGGGGTTAATCACAAGCAAGGAGACTACCTATATTTCTCCCACAGAGCAGATGGTGGATTTGAACCACGTGCCTTTGTGTTGGCAGCATAACTCCTTATCACTGAGACACCAGAGCTCCTTGAAAATATACATAGCAGAATATCTTCTCAATATACTCAATGTCTACATTAAAAGGGACATAGTAAATCAGTCCCTCCTTTCTGCCAGGCCCTGTGGTGGCACAGTTACACACACTTAAAGAGTCTGTACCACTGGGTTTTGGTTTCAGCTTTGATTAATAGTGAATATCTGTCTCTGTGTTAATTGGGGGCTTCAGGGTCTCAAAATTCTGGAAACTACGTAACTTTTCTGAGCCTGAGTTTTCTTATCTCAAAAATGAGAGTGATAATAACTATCTAGGGGTTTTGTGTAATTCAATTGGAGAAATGGTGTGTAACAAGAACACATTCTGTATACCATAAAATGCAACAGAAATATAAGACAGTTTTATCATTTCTCTTTTCTGTTCCTAATTGAGAAAGCCAGTTTGGAAGGTAGTGTTTTCTTTAAATAGGTATTGCAGTGCGAAGGAAAAAATCAAAGCATGAAATAATCTTAAATGAAGGCTAGAAGGAATACTAAAAATATAAGACTGCATGTGTTTATCATTGAAAGGTCTTTTCAAGCCAATGATTAACTTTATTTTGTGCTGCGTCACCCACCGCTACCATCTAGCTGTGCCACCCATTGCTCATCAGTTTCTCCAAAACCATCCCACACACCTACTGCCTGGGTCTGAGTCTCTGGGAGACCTTCTAGCAAATCTGAACCCAAGGGACATGGAGGAATTGGGGAACTGAACCAAGGATGAAACTGTTCGTGTTAGAAATTATGGGCGTATACAGCCGTTTAAACATTTAGGACTGCAATGACTTGAGATTTCCCATAAACAGTCTGCTATTAGTCTTAGCAGGATGAATTATGAACACAGTTAGATAGACATATATATCATGTGCGTATTTCTTCTTCTGTGGTTCTTATTCTAACACTGAAGTTTCTATTTCCATAATTATTTCAGGATAGAAACCATGATAGCTTCTTGTTGTTATGTGGCATTAAGTCCACAGCAACTCATAACAACTCTATGCACAAAAGCTCTGAACCTTGTCGTATCCTGAGCCAATCTCAATGCCTTTGGCTCACCTACACCCATTACCCTAATTACTGTGTCAATCCATCTCATTCAGGGTTTCCCTCTCCATTCCAAGCATGATGTGCTTTTCCAAGGACTGGTCCCTTCTGGCAACATGCCCAAAGTGTATGTGAAATGGAGCTCAAAAATCCTAGCCTCCAAGCAGTAGCTTGGTTTCATCCTTTCCAGGACAGATCTATTTGTTCTCTTGGCAGTTCACAGTACGTTCAACTCTGTCACCATTATTCATTGTCAGCTCTCTGATACACAGCAAGTAATTGTGAAGACCATGGTCTGAGTCAGGTGCACCTTATTTTCTAGACTGACACTGTTGCTCTTTAGGACCTCTTTGAGAGGCCCCTGACAGTAGATTTTCCCAATGCATTCGTCTTTTTCGTGACTTTTGCTATCAAGAGTGTTGACTGTGGATTTAATCAAGCTGAAAACTTGTTAACAATCTTGATCTTTTCTCCACCTATCATGGTGCTGCCAAATCAGCATATATTAAAAGCTGCTTAAAAACAGTTTATTATTTTGAAATCCTTAACAGACACTTTTAAATTCATAATTGTTGTTGTTGTTGTTATGTGCCGTCGAGTCGCCTGCGACTCATAGTGACCCTATGTACAACAGCCCTAAACTCCACTCTGTCCTGTGCCAATCGCACTGTCTCTGACACTCCCATCCCAATTATCCCAGTCACTGAATCAATCCACCTCATAGAGGGCCTTCCTCTCCTGCGCTGTCCCTCCACCCTCCCAAGCATGATGTCCCTCTCCAGGGACGGGTCTCTCCTCACAACATGTCCAAAGTATGTTAGATGGAGCCTCAGAATCCTTGCCTCCAAGGAGTCACCCGGTTTAACCCTTTCCAGGAAAAATCTGTTTGTTTTCCTAGCAGTCCATGGTATTCTCAATACTCTTCTCCAGCATGACAGCTCAAAGGCATCAATTCTCCTTCTATCCTCCTTGGTCATTGTCCAACTCTCTGATGCATAACAGGTGATTGCAAAGACCATGGCCTGTATCAAACGCACCTTAGTCTTCAAAGAGATACCATTGCTCTTCAGTACTTTGGAGAGGTCCCTAACAGCAGACTTTCCCATGGCAATGCGCCTTTTAATTTCCTGGCTGCTGGTGCCAAGACTATTGATTATGGAGCCAAGCAAACTAAAGCTGTGTACAATCTCAATTTCTTCACCATCCACCCTGATGCTGCCAATTGGTCCAGTGGTGAGAATCTTTGTCTTCTTGACATTGAGCCTCAATCCATATTGTAGGCTGCAATCCTTGACACTCTGCAGCAGGCGCTTCAGGTCCTCTTCAGTTTCAGCAAGCAGGGTTGTGTCATCCGCATAACGCAGGTTGTTGATAAATCGTCCACCAATCTTGACCCCACATTTCTCCTCATAGAGCCCCGCCTCCCGGATAATCTGTTCTGCATATAGGTTGAAAAGGTATGGAGATAGGATGCATCCCTGGCGTACACCCTTCCCAATTTTGTACCATGCAGTGTTCCCTTGCTCTGTTCTGACGACTGCCTCCTGGTCCAAGTATAAGTTTCACATTAGAATAATCAAGTGTTCTGGGATTCCCATTCTTCTCAGAGTCAGCCATAGTTTGTTATGATCTACACAGTCAAATGCCTTTGCATAGTCAATGAAAAACAGATAGACATTCCTCTGGTATTCCCTGCTTTCAGCCAAGATCCATCTAACATCAGCTAAAATATCTCTAGTACCACAACCCCTTCTAAACCCAGCCTGGACTTCTGGTAGTTCTCTGTTGATGTGCTGTTCCAGTCGTTTTTTGGATAATCTTCAGTAAAATCTTGCTTGCATGTGAAATCAGTGAGATTGTTCTGTAGTTTCCACATTCTGTTGGGTCACCTTTCTTTGGGATAGGAACAAATATCGATCTCTTCCAGTCAGTTGGCCAAGTGGTCGTTCTCCAGATTTCTTCGCATAACTTGGTGAGCACGTCCAGGGCAGCATCTGTTAACTGAAGTATGTCAATTGGTATACCATCTATTCCTGGAGCCTTATTTTTTGCCATTTCCTTCAAAGCAGCCTGAACTTCTTCTTTCATCCCCATAGGCTCTTGCTCATATGTTGTTTCATGAAATTCTTCTGTGTCTTCCAATTCCTTTCGATACAGTGACTCAGTATATTCCTTCCATCTTCTTTTAATACTTCCTGGATCATTTAACATTCTGCCGAAAGCATCCTTGATTATAGCAACTCAAGGTTTGAATTTGTTCTTCAGTTCCTTGAGCTTAAGATATGCTGAGCGAGTTCGGCCCTTTTGTTTTTCTGACTCCGACTCCTTGCACATTTCATTGTAATATTTTGTTTTGTCATCCCGTGCTGTCTTTTGAAATCTTCTATTCAACTCATAATTCATAATAGTGTTAGAAATTTTAAGCGGAAAGTAGATTCAAAACTAAAAAAAGAAGTAAGAGAGGCTGCAGAATCAAATCAGTTGTATAAATTTCAAGTCACTATTATAAAAGAGAAATGAAAAAATGTTCAGCATAGCAAAGGAAAAAACCTCCAGGAAATAAAAGCATAATAAATGAGATAAATATGTAAACAATGTGTTAAACTCTTTAATCAAAAGATGACGACTTAAAAAGATTGGTTTAAAATATATGTTTAAAATATAAGCTTTATGGCTTAGATAGGGAGCTCTTGTGGCTTAATGAATATGCTGTTGTTATCAAACCAAAGGCAGAAAGTTCGAATTCATCAGTTGCTCTGAGAAAGAAAAATAGCCAATCTCCCATGCAATTTACAGTCTCTGAAAATCTGCTGGAGGGTCAGCTATGAGGTGGTTCCAACTTGGCAGCATGTAACAATACTAATACAACATATAAGAGACATACGTAAAACAAAGTTAAAAACAAAAGAATGAGTAAATACATACGATTGATATAGTTTTAAAAAGTATAAATGATATTAAAGTCTAACTGTTGTTATGTGTCATGGAGTCGCCTGCGACTCATAGTGACCCTATGTACAACAGCCCTAAACCCTGCTCTATCCTGAGCCAACTTTATTTTCTCTGACACACCTACTCATTACCCCAGTCACTGAATCAATCCATCTCATCAAAGGTCTTACCCTCTTGCAGTGTCCCTCCACCCTTCCTAGAATGATGTCTCTCTCCAAGGACTGGTCCCTTCTTGCAACATGTCCAAAGCAGGCCAGATGAAGCTTCAGAATCCTTGTCACCAAGGAACAGCCTGGTTGTTCTCCTAGCATTCCACGGTATATTCAATACTTTTATCCAGCCTTACCAGAAGCATCAATTCTTTTTTCTATCATCCCTAGACATTGTCCAGCTTTCTGACACATAGTAAATAATTGCAAAGACTCTGGCCTGGATCAGGCACTCCTTAGTCTCCAGACAGACATCATTGCTCTTCAGTACTCTGAAGAGTTCCCTGACAGCAGATTTCCCAATGCAACTCGTCCCATGATTTCCTGGCTGCTTGTACCATGAGTGTTGATTGTGGAGTCCAGTAAACTGAAGCAATCAACAATCTCAATCTCTTCGCTGTCTATCACGATGCTGCAAATGGCCCAGTAGTGAGAATATTTGTTTTCTTAATGTTGAGCTTCAATCCATACTGAAGGCTGCTGTTCTTGACCTTCTGCAGCAAGTGTTTCAGGTCGTCCTCTGATTCAGCAATCATGGTTGTGTCATTTGTATAGCACAGATTATTGTGAGTCTTCTTCCAATCAGATAAAGATTATTGGATATTGATAAATGATATAATACATAGGTAGATTTAACGTAATAGTAATGTGCATGCTCTGAAGAATTATCATAACCACAGTTGTGGTCGGAAATTTTAATGTGTATCTCTTGGTTTGCATAGGAATCAGATCGATTACGTCTGTGGAAAAAACCGCTGGAGAAGCTCAATATCAGCTATGAAAACTAGGCCAGGAGCCGATTGTGGAACAGACCACCAACTACTCATATGCAAGTTCAAGCTGAAGCTAACGAAAATTAAACCGAATCCACAGGAGCCAAAATATGA
>NW_006399792.1:75305-83943 GCF_000299155.1 Elephantulus edwardii
ATTGATGCCTTTGAGCTGTGGTGCTAGAGAAGAGTATTGAATTTACCCTGGACTGCCAAGAAAACAAACAGATTCATCCTGGAGAGGGTTAAATCAGGCTACTACTTGGAGGCAAGGATTCTGGGGCTTCGTCTGACATACTTTGGACATGTTGTAAGGAGGGAGAGGTCTTTGGAGAGGGACATCATGCTTGGTAGGGTGGAGGGACAGCCCAGGTGGGTAAGACCCTCTATGAGATGGATTGATTCAATCACTGGGGTAATCGGGATGGGTGTGTCAGAGGCAATGCATTTGGCACAGGATAGAGCAGGGTTTAGGGCTGTTGCACATAGGGTCACTATGAGTCGCAAGACTCGACGGCACATAACAACAACATCTCTTGGTTTTTGGTAAAGAAGATAGGAATGACTGAAAGATAATTTAAGGTCTAAACCAAATGGCCCAGGGGCAAGAAGCTGCACTGCAATCCCAAGGCTTACAGTTCGCAGCTACCATGTTCTGTGGGAGAAGAATGGGCAATCCCTTCCCATGCACTGCCTATGAGTCAGGTCTGACTCCACAGTATACAACACCAAGACAACGAACTGAATTTGATTAATCAGCATGACAATATTCATCAAATTTCTATTGTACTAAGTTATCACTCACTCTGATTCAAATCTTTATATCAATAAAGCATCTATAAAAACTAGTGACATAACAAGCCACAAAGATAGTATCATTAAATCTCTAAAAACAGTCAGACATTTTAAAATGACACATCCAGAATGTAATTAACTAGTGAATAAACACATATACACACAAAATTAAGCCATTTAGAAATCATAAAATGTGCTTCTCTTAACAACCCATGTATCAGAGAGGAAATCAAGGCTGCTACAAAAATATAACAGAACAATTATAAAGTTAAGAGAAGCAAGATGCTTAGTCCCAGTGTCCTGGATCAACTGCTCCAAAGTGAAGCTATCACTTTGAACAACAAACCTAACTTCTTTACTAGCTCTAGTTGGCTTAGTGGCAAGAAGCTGCATTGCAATCCGAAAAGTACGCGGTTTGAGGCCATCAGCTGCTCTAGGGGAGAAGGCTGGGCAATCTCCTCCTGTGCAATTAACTGCCTCTGAAAACCCGCCAGAGGGTCAGTCAGCTATGGCTCAGTCCCAACTCCACAGTGCACAACAACAATATTGTACCACAGCTTCCAAGGTTACTGTGGAGATAAAGGACAGATAAAGAAAATACCTGAGGCATTTTCTCAAGTAAGTTCAAAGCCTTCAATATGGATTACATCTCAACATTAACAAAAATTCCCAACACTGGGCCAATACAGGTGACATTAGGATAGATGGAAAGACGACTTAAGGATTTCATCTTGCTCAGATCAACAATCAACACTCCTGGAACCAGCAGTCAAGATTCCAAAAGACATGCTTCATTGGGGAAATCTGCTGTCAAGGTGAAGAGCAATGATGTCAGTTTAAAGATTAAGGTGTGCCTGATTCAAGCTATGGTCTTTTCAATTACTTCCTATATATTTGAAAGTTGGACAATGATGAATGACGGAAGAAGAATCAATGCCTTTGAGTTGTTGTGTTGGAGAAGAGTACTGAGTGTCACATGGACTACCAAGGTCTTGGTACAAGTGCATCCAGAGTGTTCCTTAGAGGCAAGGATGGTGAAATGTCCTCTCACATACTTTGGCCATATTGTTAGAAGAGTCAGTCCTCAGAAAGAAATAGAATACGAGAAAAGGCAGAGGGTTCAGTGAAGGAGGGAAAGACCCTCTATCAGATGGACGGACACAGTGACTGTAGGAACAGGCTTGAGTATAGCAGGGATGATGAGGATTGTGTAGGTTAGGGAGGAGTTCAGATTCATCGTTCATCAGGTCACTATGAGTTGTAGTTCACTCAACAGCACTTAACAAAAACACAAACCAAATCCAATCTGTTACTACTGATGCTGACTCACACAGTGACTCAAGAGGACAGAGCAGAGCAATCCCATAGAGCTTCCAAGCTTGTAATCTTTAGGAAAAGGAGCCCTGGTGGTGCAGCAAGCAATGTCTTGGGCTGTTAACTGAAAGAATGACAGCTCGAATTCACCATGTGATCCTCAGAAGGATGAGAAAATCTCCTCTAAGTCTGCAGCGCAGCTTCTTACAACTAGGCCACAAGAGCTCCCTAGAAACTGGATGAAATGTTGTTCTGAATTCGAACCTTCTTGAAGACAGTAGGAACCTTGATGGAAACAGACCTTCACATCTCCCTTCCACATATTAGGCTGAAACAGCTGACCTTTCCATTAGAAAATACTCAACCACTGCACCACCAAGGCTCCTGTATAAAAAGGCTTGAACTATTTTGCATGTCAAAGTAGGTAAAATTCTTTGTGAATAATCAGTGAATAAAGAGTGTGAGAATGGCCAGTGTTATGGATCAAAATATCTTTCTTAGCCTCTTGCTTTGCCACAGAACTGGGTGGGCCTATGCTAATGAGGTGATCCAGCCCCTTTTGAGGGGGGACATGCAAACAAGGTGTGCAGATACTAAGGATAAAATTAGATAGTTTTGGTATCTCACTGAGCCTAAACTGGGCAGTATGAGAGACAAAAGATGGGGATCTTAACCACCAAGAAAGACGCAGTAGAGAATCTTGTGTCGGTCAGCCTCGGGCCTAGAAGCCAGCAGCAGCCACGGTTTTTGGGCATACCCCTCCCTGTTCTGCACCATCCTCACCATTCCCGATACACTCAAGCCCATTGCTCCAATCACTGTGTCAGTCCATCTGAGCAGAGGGTCTTCTCTTCTTCACTGACCCCTCTGCCTTGCCCAGCATGCTGTTTCTCTCCAAGAACTGGCCCTTCTAACAACATGCCTAAAGTATGTGAGACTGATGTGAAATGGTGCTGACCTGGGACTGTGCCCCACTGATCCAAATGCAGCGCCAGGGACCTTCATCTGAGCTTGCTGGAAGATCAGAAGGGAGACATCATACCTGGGAGATATATATAAAGCTGAAAGACTGAAGGTCACAGGGCCTACAAACACCCCTCAGAAACTGTCCTGACTGAAGAACTGTATCCTGTTTCCAGCATGAATTGTAAACATCTCTAAAAATCTCATAATCATGATTCTGTGAGATCTGTGTGGTCACTGCAACAAACTAGTGGACTCATTAGTAGAGCACCAAGAACTCTGAGAAGAGTGGCTGGTGTCAGAATTGACAGAAGTAGATGTGAGGTGCATGGGGGCATGTCTGAGTTCACAGGAATCTGTTTTGTGCTGTGGATGCTGTTGATGGAGACTGTTCTCCTCTGTGGAGTCAGCGAGGTCAGACAGGCTCCCTTAATAGATACACTCCTTTTTACATCAATGTTTAATGAGAAGGGATACAAGCCATCATTGAGAAGTGTACAGGTGCCTCCCTGACACTCCTCAGAGAAGGGACAGATGCATAAACTACTCAGACGATCCAGTGACAGAATGGTGGGACAGAGGCGGGCCAGGGTACTGGAAAACTTAGAGGAGGGGGCTAGAGCAACAGATACCAAATAAGGCTCCTTAGAAAATGTGAATCCTGAGCTGATCCTAAAGGACAAAGGATTAGATCAATAAGACTGACAGATAGAAAGCAGTACAGGTCTAGGCCTTTTTGAGAATCATTACTTGTTTATGTGGCTGGAGTACCGTATGTTTAGAATAGCAGTTCTGAAGCAGTGACCATGCAGGTGGGAAAAAGTACCACAATTTAAAAAAAAATTAAATTTTATCTTAAAGGTGAGGTGATTACAGCATGTTAAACAGAGAAGGAACGTGGTTTAATCTAGTTTCAGTGTCAGAAGTCTGTAAAGTCAGCCTGGGAGTCCAAAAAGTTCAGAAGTAAAGTGTGTGGCTCCCACCCAGCCTGTGGTCCACATAGCATTTTAATTAATCTTAAAATCAGAAGGAATCTTGTTATTTTCACTTAAAATGCCAACTTTTCACTTTAAACCCCTAACCAGAGCCCAACAGGCTTTTCCTCAGACAGTACCCTCTCCATTCACTAGCTTCTCTCAGCTTCTGGAATGTTCTTTGAGCTTTCCTATGTCAGAACCTTTACTCACACTGTCTGTCCATAATGCTGTCTTTGAACTCTGCACCAGATGGGCTGCCATTCTTGCTTCAAGCCTCGGAGAAGCTTTCACTAAAGGGTAGCTTTTCACCCACTTGTCCTTATTATACCACCAACCTGTTTAAGGACAGGGCTTTAATGTGTAATTTGTAATTATTACACAGCTGAATGAACAAATAAATGAATAACTCAAGAGAGAGATAAGGGATATCTAAGGGCAACAAGGACACAGGAAAGAAATTAGAAGTGCCAAAGAGAATGGAATGAGGAATGATTCTATGACATACATAAGGGAAAGCATTTAGGACAATGCCCTAGTTTTAAGTGAGACATGATGTTAACCTTAACCCAGACAGAGAACATTAGTGGAACACATTTGGATGGGTGGCATGATGCGTTCAGATTGAGGAATGCTGAGTATGAGAGGCCTGGGAGACATCCCGTTGGAGAGCTTTAGCTTAGAGCTGGCACCACAGCTCATTAGAGAGATGTGGGAAGAGAGACCGGGGAGACTCTAGCATACAAGTACTAGCTGAAACTGTGTGGAAAAGCTAATCACAGAGAACACACTCCCCCTCCCCCACATCCTCAGAACACACTTTTAAAACACATGCTATAGGCAAGAAAACTAAGAAAGTGACTAGAGCAAGGAGAAATACCAGAAGAGAAGAGAGTCACCTGAAAAGAGCCCATTTTCCAGAATGCCAGACGCCATGGGACCAAATACCACAGAAAGACTGCAAAAAAAAAAGAACCTTCAGAACTTGGCAAGTGTGAAGTTTCCAATGATCCTGGCCAGAGCCTTCCACCATGCAGAAGTCAGGAGAAATGTTAACTACTCAAAGCTACAAGTATTTGACTCTAGTTTTGCTTAAAACATCAAAGAATAAATTCTTAACTCGTAGCTGGGATGGAGACCTGAGAGGGCCGCAGCTGACACATGTTCTTTTGAGGAAGCCTGCCTTGGGCTAATAATGGGGATTTAGGTGGGTGGCATTGTTGTTTGTTTTAAGAACTGGAGAAAAATCCAAGGACAATATGTCATGTATATCTTTATTTATGATTGAGCACCTATGACCTTATGAGCTGTCCTAGAACTTAATTTACTCAATCACTGTTGTTACAACATGCTGTTGAGTTGAAACTGCATCGTAGCTGACCCTCCAGTAGGTTTTCAGAGGCTCTTTAACTACATGGGAGGAAATTGCCCATTTTTTTCCACAATTGCTGAATATTTGGGCTGTTTCTAATTTCTCCTCTTTATTTGTACACACACAGAGCTGTGAAAAATAAATAAATACTTTTTACCTGACCTTTTGGTGACCAAATCAATACATCAGACACTGCACCACCAGGGTTCCTTGGGTGGAGTACAGATGTTTAAAGTGATATTTACATATATTTCATTATTTGTCATAACACTGTCTTTCTATCCAGTTTGTCAAAATGGATAGTCTTGCATCCAGAATCAATGGCTTTGGGAATCACTTTCCATGGATCGCACACCAGTCATGTTTGCCATGTAGAGCTACACAGCTCCTGTCAGGAAGCCGGTCACTGGACGCTGGACGTGCTCCTCACCAGAGTGACGATTAACCCACCGGCTGTGACTCCTCGAGTCTGAGGCTCACTCTTGTCAGCCTCATCTGTGTGGCTTGTCTTGGAATTAGGAAGTCAATCTTTAGACTTCCACGCTGCACGATTTTTCCAAGTGAAGTAAAATATTTTCTCTTATACTTTCCCCCAACACAAGCCAAAATCTCCTTTTTCCAAAGATGGAAGAATGGAAATTAAACAGATTTATTGTTTCTTAAAAAGAGCTTTCCTTGTCGTAAGACCTATCATACTATGTGTTTGTCATTCATTTCTTCATGACTGCTTTGGGAGACTAGGGAGTTTAAAGTTAAATATTTTCCCTCATAAGTAAATTTTTTCACTCAATGAAAAACACTGTATTTTAAGCTGGGAAATATTTACAAGGGTTTTATTAGTGTTTTTTACTCACAGTGATTTAGGAGTTTCAACATATTAAAATAATAATCCTTTGGCTCTTGACTGAAAGCAGAGAATACCAGAGGAATGTATACCTATGTTTCATTGACTATGCAAAGGCATTCGACTGTGTGGATCACAACAAACTGTGGTTGACTCTGAGAAGAATGGGAATCCCAGAACACGTGATCATGCTAATGCAAAACCTATACTTAGACCAGGAGGCAGTCATCAGAACAAAGCAAGAGGTGTGCATCAAGGATGTGTCCTATCTCCATATTTTTTTAATCTATATGCAGATCAGACTGACTGGGAGGCTGGGCTCTATGAGGAGAAGTGTGGCAACAGGACTGAAGGTAGACTCATCAACAATCTGCGTTATGCAGATGACACAAACATGATTGCTAAAACGGAGGAGGACCAGAAGCACTTGTGGCAGAAGGTCAAGGACTGCAGCCTTCCATATAGAATGAATCTCAACATCAAGAAAACAAAGATTCTCACAACTGGGCTGACTGGCAGCATCATGATACATGGTGAAGAGATTGACACTGTTCACAGATTCAGTTTTCTTGGCTCTACAATCAACATTTTGGGTACCAGCAGCCAGAAAATTAAAAGATGAATTGCATTTGGGAAAGTCTGCTGTCAGAGACCTCTTCAAAGTACCTAAGAGCAACGATATCAGTCTGGAGACTAAGGTGTGCCTGATACAGGTTATGGTCTTTGAAATTACTTGCTATGCATCAGAAAGCTGGACAATGACTAGGGATAATAGAAGAAGAGTTGATGCCTTTGAGCTGTGGTGCTGGAGAAGAGTACTGAATATACCAAGGACTGCTAGGAGAAGAAACAAGTTCATCCTGGAAAGGATAAAGCTGGGCTGCTTCTTGGAGGCAAGGATTCTGAAGCTTCGTCTGATATACTTTGGACATGTTTGCAAGGCAGGATCAGTCCTTAGAGAGGGACATTATGCTTGGGAGGGTAGACGGACAGCACAAGAGAGGAAGACCCTCGATGAGATGGATTGATTCAGTCACTGGAGTAATGGGGATAGGTGTGTCAGAGACTATAAGTTTAGCAAGGGATAGAACAGGGTTTAGGGCTGTTGTACTTAGGGTCACTAGGAGTCACAGGCAACTTGATAGCAGATAACAACAACAACAACAACAACTTTGTTAAATATTCTCTACAGTTTTTCAGCATCTCTACGATGCTGAGTAAACTAATTTTTCTTTGTGATTTTTATAATTGGGTTCAAAATCAGGAGATCGGAACAATTTTACAGAAAGAGCAGAAAGAAGAAAGAAGCAAATGTAGTGCACATCCATATTCAATGGAGCATTATCTATAAAGAGAAACTGTCCAATTGTCCATGAGTCCATCAATAGACCAATGCCTAAAGAAACTACGATATACTAACACCATGGAGCACGAAGCAACACTAAACAATGATAAAGAACTTGTGAGATACTGCACATCATGGATGAATCGAGAGGAAATTAGACTAAGTGACAAAGGTTTGTCCCAAACGGACAATTACAGTATGTTTTTCTTAGGCACTATTGAGCCAGAACCAACTCAGAGTTGACCCTCTAGTGGGTTTTCTGAGGTAAGAAATCACATGAGAGGAGAATGACCATTTTTTTCCTGTGCAGCCACTGTTGGATTCGAATCACATGGTTTTGGGTTGGCAGCACAACTCATTACCACTAAACCACCAGAACTCCCTAATAAGATCACTATTATAAAAAGCTAAGGAAAGTTTTAGAAAGAGAGAATCACTCTTGGATGATTACCAGAGATGGGAAGGGAAGAAAAGGGAAGTAATAATTGATAAATAGACAAGCTAGGTGAAGGGAGAAGCCTTGATAGTTACTCCCAACCTCATTCCCCAAAGGTACATTCAAAACGGGTTTAATGGGACACTATTATTAAATAATTACACTAACTGCAATTAAATGACACAAAGCAAAAATCTGTATGAATGATCTGAAGGAAAACAATTATGATTTATAATATTGTACTCAAATATACTGTTTTTTAAAAAACAAAATAAACCTCTCTCAAGCTTTGAAAAAAAAAAAGAACTGAATTAGACTTGGAAACCATTTACTTTAAGATCCAGAAAGCCACAGATTTCAATTGCATCCGGTCTAGAGCCCTTTGTGAGAACAGATTAGGAAGGAGGGATGGCGAAGAAGACTCCTACAACAGCACTTGGAGAATGGAGTTTACTCCTCTCCTGTACCCTTCAAAATATACTAAAAACTAACACTGACTGGAAGTGATCTGTATTTGTTCCCATTCCAAAGAAGGGTGACTCAACAGAGTGTGGAAACTATAGAACAATATCATTAATTTCACATGCAAGCAAGATTCTACTGAAGATTATCCAAAAACGACTGGAATAGCACATCAGCAGAGAACTGCCAGAAGTCCAGGCTGGGCTTAGAAGGGGTTGTGGTACTAGGGATATTGTAGCTGATGTTAGGTGGATCTTAGCTGAAAGCAGGGAATACCTGCAGGGAATGTT
>NW_006399792.1:84808-86184 GCF_000299155.1 Elephantulus edwardii
CTATGAGGTGGATTGATTCAGTGACTGGGGTAATCGGGATGGGTGTGTCAGAGGCAGTGCGATTGGCACAGGACAGACTAGGGTTTCTGGCTGTTGTACACCGGGTCACTATGAGTAGCAAACGACTCGACAGCACATAACAACACTAACCTTGTAAAGCATCTCCTTTTCTTTGTATATAAAGAGAATGAACATGTAATCAATTGTTAAACAGCTTTCCTAATTTATTTGATTTATAAAAAGAATTAAAAATTTATAAATGAAATAGAAAAGGTTAAGTAAACATTCAATAGTTTATTCACTGCAAATAGCTTTTTAAAGAAACACAGAGGCTAACTATACACATGGACCCCTCCTGATGGACTGCAAAGGAATTAGACTGACTATATTCCCAGAAGGAATTACTGGAGAAGCTCATTATCAGCAGTTAAAACCAAGCCAGGTGATAAGTGTGAAAAATATCATTAAATCCATGTTCAAATTAAATTAGAAGAAAATGAAAACAAATCCACAAGAAGGAAAATATGGCTTTCAGTCTATCCTGTTTGTATTTAAAAATCACATCAAGAACAGATTAGAGGCATTGAACCTTAACAATTGATGACCAGGTGAATTGTCATTGAAGACCAGATGAACCTTTGATGTCATCTATGAAGAGAACAAAAGGTCATTACAAAGTCAGAGGAGTAAGAAAAGACCAAATGGATGTCAGAAGAGACTCTGAAAATCATACTAGAGTGTCAAGTAGCCAAAACACAGAAAGGAATGCCAAAATAAAAGTGATGAGCACAAGATTTCAAAAGGCAGCTTAAAACAGCAAAGCAACATAATGAGTGAAGATCTGGAATTGGAGAACAAAAAGGGAAAAATCTGCTTGGCACTTCTCAAGCTAAAAATACTAAAAAAACAAATTCAAGTCGTGAGCTGCAATACTGAGAGATATTATGGGTGGTATCTTTAATGATCCAGGAAGCATCCAAAGATGGAAGGAATATGAAGAGTAAGTGTACCAAAAAGAATTGGTCAACACTGAGAAATTTAGAGAAGTTCTGATGGCCTAGTGATAAGAAGCTGCACTGCAATTCCACAGGTGTAAGGTTTGAATCCACCAGATGATCTCGGCAGAAGCAGGATGGGCAATCTGTTCTCATGCCATTTACTGACTCTGAATTATATTTGGGGGCAGGGGGTGGGGTTTGGGGAGGTGTGGGGGGGATTGTGTACCAATGAGGGAGTTTTTCTTTTGCTTTTCAAGGAGAGGAGCAAAAGGGAGGGGGGAGGGAATAGTCTAAAAGTATTATATTTTAGGGCATTATTTTTATCGTAGGAGTATGCAATGAGGGTTGCAGAGTGGATTATATTGGGGGGCAGGGGGT
>NW_006399792.1:90339-127869 GCF_000299155.1 Elephantulus edwardii
TACCTAATTCAGGTGAAAATTTCAAATTGCCCTTTTCTGGATCTTCGATATGATTATCTCTCACGTCGCCCAACTTGCTTGCTTTGAACTGTGGCTCTAACACTCGACTGGGACCTCGTGTGAAACGGGGATACAACTTTTTGGGGAATGGCCCGTGGGGTCCAGACCCCTTGATGGGCACATTCTTAAGTGGCTGAGTCACTTCACTGAAGTTGAAATAAATGAAGAGCAGAGCGGTCCAGGTCACAGATGTAAAAAGGCATCCATAACAGAAATAGCGCACTGTGACACTTCCCATCATAGAACTAGCATAGCGGAAAGGCCATTTTCAGTTTTCCCACCATTGGCAGCCCAGGACCGCGGTCTTTCGAGAATGGGGCTGTGCCATCTTCTCTCCCGCCCCTACTCGGCCCCGGCAGCATTCACCCCAGCGCGCAGGGGCCCGGGACCGCCAGGACCGTGCAGAGGAGCAGGACGCGCTAGCGGCCGGCCTCACACAACCCCTAGACCACCTTGCGCAGATTGTGCGCGCCGCGAACCTATGCAAAAGCATTTGACTGCATGGATCAGAACAAGCTACGGCTAATATCGAGAAGAATGGGAATCCCAGAACACTTAGTTGTGCTCATGCAAAACCTATAACTAGACCAAGAAGCTGTTATTTCAACAGAGTAAGGGAACACTGCATAGATTAAAATAAAGAAAGTGTGCCAGGAATGAATCCTTTCTCCATACCTACTGAATTTGTATGCTGAGCAAGTCATTCAAAAGTTGGACTTAAAAAAAAAATTTAAAAAAAAAGTTGGACTTTATGAAGAAATGTGGCTTCAGGATTGGAGGAAGGATCATCAACAGCCTGCATTATGCAAATGACACAACCCTGCTTGCTGAAAGTGAGGAGGACATAAAGTACTTACTGCAGAGGATCAAGGACTGACTCAGCCTTCAATATGGACTGTATCTCATCATCAGGAAGACAAATATCTTCACCACTGGACCAGTAAGCAATATGATAGATGGAGAAAAGACTTAAGTGGTCAAAGATTCCATTTACTTGGATCCACAACCGACAACCTTGGTACTAGCAGTGAGGAGATCAGGAGATGTACTGGGAAAGTCTATAGTCAGGGACCTCACCAAAATACCCTGAAGAGCAATGGTGTCAGCTTAAGGACCAGGGTGCACCTGACTGAAGCCATGTTCTTTTCAATCATCTGCTATGCATCTGAAAGCTTGACAATGAATAAAGATAGAAGATTAACTGATGACTTTGAGTTGTGGTGCTGAAGTATCTGAATATCCCGTGACCTGAAAAAAAAAACACCCACAAAAACCCCCAGAAATGTCCTGGAGAAATGCAGCCAGAGGACTCCTTAGAGGCAAGGGTGGTAGAGCATCATCCCACACACTTTGAGTATGTCCTTCGGAGGGGTTATTCCTCAGAGGGGGAGATGATGTTTGGAAAGGTGGGGAGGGTCAGTGAAAGAGAGGATGACCCTCAACAAGATGGACTGACACAGTGGCAATAGCAGTGGGCTCAAGTATGTTAGAGATGATGAAGATGACACAGGACAGAGCAGGGTTCAGATCTGTTTATAGAGTTGATATGAGTTGTACTTGACACCACGGCATGTACAACAGTGGTCTAGAGGAGAGTTCTGGTGGCTTAGTCATAAGACAGTGAATTGCCAGTCCAAAAATATATGCCTTGAATCTACCAGCTGCTCCACAGCAGAAAATGGGCAATCTATTGAATGAACCAGAAAGCATAAAAAAAAAAAAAAAAGATGGGGAATATACAGAATCACTGTCAACAGAAAGAACTGATTGACACTGAAAAATTTCAGGAAGTACCATATGAACAGAAGCCAATGGTAATGAAGGAGGAAGTGGAAGCTGCATTGAAGGCATTGGCAAAAAAATAAGGCCCCAGGGATCGATGGGATACCAATTGACTTGTTTCAATGAACAGATGCAGCCTTGAATGTGCTCATCAGGCTATGCCCGGAAATTTGGAGGGCAACTGACTGACCAGTAGTTTAGAAGAGGTCCATATTTGTTCCCATTCCCAAGAAAGGTGATCCAACTGAATGTAGAAACTATCAAACAATATCATTCATTCTTAACACATGCCACCAAAATACTGCTGATGATCATTCAAAAGTGGCTAGACCAGTACATAGACAGAGAACTGCTATAAGTTCAAGCAGGGTTTAGAAGAGGCCATGGCACCAAGGATATCATTGCTGATGTCAGACGGATTCTGGCTGAAAGTAAAGAATACCAGAAAACTATCTATTTGTGCTTTATTGACAAGGCAGAGGCATATTTGACTGTATGGATCATAACAGGTTGTGGCTGACTGAGAAAAATGGGAATCCCAGAGCACTTGATTGTGCTCATATGAAACCTATACCTGGATCAGGAGGCTGTTGTGTGATCAGAGTAGAGGAACACTGCATGATTTAAAATTAGGAAGGGAGTGAATCAGGGTTGTACTCTCTCTCAATACCTATTTATTCTGTATGCTGAGCAAATTATTTGAGAAGCCAGCCTCTATGAAGAAGAATGTGGCATCAGGACTGGAGGGAGACTCATCAATAACCTGCTTTATACAGATGACACAACCTTGCTTGCTGAAAGTGAAGAGGATTTGCAGTATTTGCTGAATATCAAGGAACATAGCCATCACTATGGGCTGCATCTCAATGTCAAGAAAAGATTCTCACCAACGCACTAATAGGTAACATCAAGATAGATGGAGAAGAGATTGAAACTGTCAACTTCAACTTACTTGGTGACCTTCTTTCCAAGCCAAAACTTTTCCTTGACATCTATTCTATTCTAGTTCATAGCAAAACCTCAGGGCAGAGCAGAATTGCTCCATGTATATGGCTTCCAAAGCTGAAATCTTTAAAGAAAGAGACTAACTCATCTTTCTACACACAGCAGCTAGCAAACTTGAACTGTCAACTTTCTGGTTAGCAGCCAAGAACTGAACCACTGTGCCACCAAGACTCCTTGTGAAGCAGGCATTGTAACAGGGCAACTCCCTATGAAATAGGCCACCTGAGCATCCTGAAAGATCACAGCCACCAAAAAATCCTCAAGGAGCCTATTTCCACTCTATAACACAAAAGACCGTCAAGAGTCAGAATCAACTTGATGGTAATAGTTTGTTTTCGCTTTTCAATGTTCTTTTTCATTCGCGCTCCCAAAAGAAATCTAAAAGAGGTTCTTTAAGCTAACAATTGCCAAAAGTATATCAACAACATCCATCTTCTGTTACTTCCCTTTCTTAATTTTCTGAAAATTTCTGCTACTTATTTAAAAAGATATGTCTCAAGATTTCAAAAGTAACACTTTAAAAATATGTATTTATGACAGAAATGCTAGTGAATGCTGCTGTTGTTAGGTACCGGTGAGTCAAGGACAACTCACAGTGACCCTATTAACAACAGATCTGAACCCCATCCTACCCTGCGCCATCTTCACATTTCTTGACACACTAGACTTTACTGCGGCAGTCACCGTGCCAATCCACCTGGTCGAGGGTCTTCCTCTCCTCTGCCAACCCTTTCCCTTCCCCAGCATCATGTCCCTCTCTCCAAGAAACAGCGTCTACCAGCAACATGCCCAAAGTATGTGGGGTAAAGCTTCATCATCGTTGCTTCCAAAGAGCACTCTGGCTGCACCCTCTCCAAGATATATTTGTTTGTTCTTTTGGCAGTCCATGGGATGTTCAGTTTTCTTCTCCAACACCATAGTTCAAAGGCATCAATTCTTTTTTTTTTCTTGTTGTGTACCATCAAACTGGGTCTGACTGGCACAGGAGAAGGTTGCCCCTCCTTCTTCAGAGGAGCATCTGGAGCATATGGTGGATTCGAACCACATTCCTTTAGGACTGCAGCACAGCTTCTTGCCTCTTGGCCACCGAGCTCCCTGGCCTCAATTCTTCTGTCATTCCTATGCATTGTCCAGCTCTCAGATGCACAGCAAGTGATGGGAAAGACCATGGCTATGGTATGTGTTTGCAGTCAACTCAATGGCACCTTAAAACAACTGGATCATGTGGAGCTCTGGTGGCACAGCTCCCTACAGGCTACTAGCCGAAAGGCCATGCTTCTCAGCCAGTTCGATTCCATCAGGGGCTTTGAGGAAAAAAAATATGACAAACTCCTGTGTGATTTATAGCTCTGGAAATACCATTTCAGTCTTTGAAATTATCTTACATCTCGATTCACATCTGCTAATTCTCTCAGCTTTTTATTATTGGTAAAGCTGGCATTATCAATGTCTTTATCTGCTGTTGCAGTCAAGTCAAGTTTTGACTCATAGAGATCCTATTTATAACAGAATGAAACACTGCCTGGTCCCACCCCATCCTCACGATCAAGTCTGAGCCCAATGTTGCAGTCACTGTGTCGCACAATTCCATTATATTAAGGGGCTTCTTCTTTTTCAATCACCCTCTCTAAGTGTGAAGTCCTTCTTTAGGAATAGGTCTCTTATGATAACATGCCCACGTGTGTGAGATGAAGCCTTGTTATCCTGTCTCCTAAGGCACATTCTAGCTGTACTTTCTCCAAGATAAGTCCTTATCTCAGTGAATTAATAAATCAAACAAGACTGATCCAAGAACATCAGGCCATGAATGAAAGTTCATTGGGCTGAGCTCACTTAAGTATGTAATCACCCTGCTTGGGCAGGATAAAAGGAGCGATTTTTCCAAATGCCTGTCTGAGCAACTCCACCATTCCTCTGATCTAGCAGCTGTTGATAGATCAGCTGTTCCTTTAAAAAGAAACTGGGGATAATGAGGCATGATTTTACTCCTAGCAAAGTCTGACTGCTACTGATTCATTTCACCATTGCCCAGAAACTATCATTTTAAACACTAATTAAAAATATTGCCAGCAATATTTGGTCAAATGACCAAGAACAACAAATTCAGTACTCTGAGGTAATATAACTAACCTTCTGCCCTTCCAAGTTGTAAACACATATATGAAACAACTGGGGGTCTGGAAGGAAGCTTGAAAATATAGGAAAAGAATAGATACTTTGCATCACAAAGACCTGGGCTCAAGTGGTTTTAAGCCCTATCATTTACAAGCTGAATAAACCTGGGTAAGTTACTTAACCTCTCAGCCTTAGTTTCCTTATACATAAATAGTTATTTTAAAATATTTAGATTAGCAATAATGCATCTAAAGACGCTGGGATGTTATCTATCACATACTGCTACTCATTGCTGTCATGTCAGAGCTCATAGTTGACCCTTCCATGGGTTTTCAGAGGCCATAAACCACATGAGAGTTGACTGCCCATCTTTCGCCCTCGGAGCCCCGGTGGATGGGAATCACCAGAGAGGCACCACCTTTGGTTAGCAATGCAACTCCCTACAGACACCAGAGGTCCCTCATATACAGGAAGCAAAGAGAAAATTCTTCTTAAAAAGCAATGATATAAAACAACTATGAGATATCATTTCACCCCAGTCAAAATAGCAAAATTTAACAGAACAGCAAGCAACAAATGCTGGCGAGGTTGTGGAGAAACTGGAACCCTGATTCACTGTTGGTGGGAGTGTAAACTGGTGCAACCCCTGTGGAAAGCAGTATGGCGCTTTCTCAAAAAGTTGCAAATAGAGATACCATTTGACCCAGCAATTCCACTACTGGGAATATACCCTGAAGAGACCATAGCTGACAGCCAAGCAGATATATGCACACCCATGTTTATTGCAGCTTTGTTCACAATAGCAAGGAGTTGGAAACAACCTAAGTGCCCATCAACAAATGAATGGCTAGAGAAGCTGTGGTATATTCGCACAATGGAATACTATGCTGCATTTAAAAACAAGGAACTCATACAATATTATTCAAAATGGTTGACTCTGGAGAACATTATGCTGAGTGAAATATCCCAGTCACAAAAGGACAAATATTACATGATGCCACTGTTGTAGAATGGGACTGTCCTTGGGGTTGAGGAGAGACTGAGTAAGATGGGTCCAATAATGTATACTGCACTGAAACAGAGGAGGGAGAGAACTGTTTAAAAGAGAGATATAACTGGGTATTTCTGTCATCACAGGAGACTAGAGCGAGGGCTACATGGTGGAGGGGACATGGAGGAGGGTTTGTAAAACAATGAAAGAATCTTTTCTTTTACTTTTCCATAATTTTTGACTCATGTACTTATAACTTGTTAGTCAAATTTGTGTCTTCTAGGTTACAACACCCCCATGATACATCTTCAAGGATATGAACATGTACGGCCAAGCACAATCAATAAGAGTGCATCTAAATTCCAAAATCAATCTCCATAATAGTCTATGTGTTTCCTACTGCCAAAGGGGCCCTTTAGAGTAGTGAGAGAAGATCTTCACCCTGAAACCCACAGCGTCCCTTTTCAGCAGGAAGTAGCTAAGAGAATACGCCATCCCCTTTTCCTTATGACTCAGGGTGAAATCTCTCTCAGGGAGGAGTGATAGGGAATGGCAAAGGACACACTGACAAAGAAGATTAATCAGAACTGGCTTTGACAAGCACTGTGGCATTTGGACAAGAACAAACTGGGAGGAGGGTAGAGAGAATAGTGCAACAATGAATGAATGGAAACCCAAAATCTCTGTAAATGTTTATGAAAATTAATAAAATATAATTATAGAAAAAAAAAAGCAATGATAAAGGCTGCATCCTCACACTGGGTGTATCTCAGTGCCCATCAGGAACTTGCTTTCTTTACCAGTATTGAGTGTTCCCCCCACCCCATGTTAGTTTTAACACTTAAAATCAGTAGTAAGGAGGTACGCTGCCAACTCAAACATGCCTGGTTCGATTCCACCAGCTCCTCCTCAGAAAAAAGATGAACAATCTACTCCCTTGTGATTTAAAGCTTCTGAAAGTCTGCTAGAGAGTCAGCTTTGAGTCCGTTTCAACTCAACAGCACCCAACTACTCAACAGAGAGGACAAAATAGTACAGGAATTACGTTTACAACTCAATATCAAGAAAACAAAGGTCCTCATCACAGGACCAACAGTCAACATCATGATGGAGAAGGGACTGAAGCTATTAATTATTTAATTTTGCTTAGATCCATGATCAACACACTTGTTACAAGTAGTCAAGAAATCAGGAGACGTATTATTGCATTGGGCAAGTCTGCTGTCAGGGAACTCTCCAAAATGCTAAAGAGCAATGATGTCAGTTTGAAGACTAAGGTCCACCTGATTCAGGCCATGGTCTTCTCAACCACCTGCTATGTGTCAGAGAGCTGGACAATGAATAAGGATGACCAGAGAACTGAGGCCTTTCAGTTGTGGTGCTGGAGAAGAGTAGTCAATATCTCATGGACTGCCAAAAGAACAAGCAGATATATCTTGGAAAGGATGTAGCCAGAGTGCTATTGCAGGCAAAAACAGTGAAACTTCGTCTTTCATACTTTGGACATGGACCTAGGAGAGGCTATTCCTTAGAAAGGGACATCATGCTAGGAGAGATGGAGGATCAGGGAAGGAGAAGAAGATCATCAGTGAAATGAAATGACTTGGTGGCTGCAGCAATGGGCTCTAGTGTGTCAGAGATGATGAGGCTGGCACAGGATAGAGGAGGGTTCAGGCCAGCTGTTCATAGGGTTGCTCTGAGTCAGACTTGACTCAACGGCACCTAAAAATAACAACTATTTTGTCTAAAATTTAGAATTTATTCTTTAAAAAATTTTATTTTAAATTGGTTTGCTTATAAAGTTCATATACATTGTGTTTCCACACTATCCTTCACTCACATTTTTATTTCATACAATCATGCCCATTCACTATGTTTTATAAAATCAATCGCCATTGAACTACACCCACCATTATCCTATCTTTCCAGATCACCACTGGATCTTTTCCATTTTCTTTACTTCCTCAAAATTTTAGAATTTATTATTATTTGAAAACTTGAATTTGTCTTGAACTGACCACCAATGTTGTTGCTGTTAATTGCCATCGAGTCGAGCACGACTCATAGTGACTCTATGAACAAAAGGCCTGAAGCCTTCCTATAACTATTGTCCTTTATTCATAGTTTCCAGAGGCATTTTGTTTAGGAAGTGGATGGCATTCCTGCTTCCAATGAGCTCACCAAAACATATATTATGGGTTACTCTTATATTAAAGAAACCCCACCAGCTAGAATCTAGAAAGGCGGATGGTGAGACTTCATCTCACATATTCTGGTCATGCTATTAGAATGGGCCAGTCCTTGAAGACAGGCATGTTTGGTAAAGCAGAGGCTCAGGGGGGGAAAAAGGAAAAGCCTAAATGATGCAAAGTGACACAGAAGCTCAATGGGGTCAAGGACAACAGTGGAGGCACAGGATGGCTCAGGAGCAGCCAATGCTTTGTTTTCTTGGCCACAGGGTCACTATGAGCTGACTCGACAGTATCTAATAACAATTCTTACAAATAACAATGAAGTTTCTTTGGTGTGAGTTAGGTGAAAAAAGAAAAGGCAGCAGACATAATATTACAGAAGATCTATCTGATGAATCTAGCATATAATAAAAACCTATTACTGAGGATTTGGAAGAAATTATAAATTGGAATGAAGGCATTGACACAATATACTGAAATACAAAAAAGAGGGACGTTTAAATACATATTTTAATGAAAGAAATATTAGGTGGCATGATTTGTATTTCCCAAACACAAAAGCTGAAAAAAGAAATTTTGCTGAAAACAATACTATTGTAGGTTTTATGTTAATACATGAAAGCAAGAATGGCATCCACTTCCTAAACAACATACCTCTGGAAACTCTATGAACTTTGCTAATACAGTATTAAATCAAACAACAACTCTTGTTGCTGATGAGTCAATTCACTCACAGTGATCCTGTTCAGATCCACAGGCACATTCCAAGACAAAGCAGAACTGGCTCACAGGTTTCCGGGAAAAGCCTGGTAGGCTCAAACCACTCACCTTTCAGTTAGCAGATGAACACTTAACCATCACACCACCAGGACTCCTTAAGACAATCATTAAAAGAACCTCTGAAACTCTTTATTGTTGAGTCTGAACCCACACACAGCAGATTGTTGGAGGCTGTAAACTGCACAGGAAGCAACTGCCCACCTTTCTGCTGAGGATTCCCTGGTGGGATGAAACTACTAGAGAGGTGCCACCTTTGTGTCAGCAGTGCAACTCTACAAGACCAGTGTTCCCTTAACAAGTCATTTCTGTCAAGTCCGAACCAATCCCCCACTGGGTTTGCAGAGTCCATAAACTGTACAGGAGAAGACTGCCCATCTTTCTTCTGAAGAGCTGCTGATGGATTTGAATGGCCTGCCTTTGGGTTGTAGTGCAACTCTCTAGTACTAGGCCACCAGAGCTTCCCAGGACACTCTTGATAGTTAGGTGCCCTGTACGTAGGGAATTGTGCTCCTAACTCCAAAAGTTGTTCCTTCCTGGCAGTTCGATTCCAACAGGGGTTGCACAGAGAAAGATGGGCAGTTTCCAGATATGTGATTTATAGCCTTGGAAACCCAATGAAGGGGTGTCAGCTACAAGTCAGTTCCAACTTGACAGTAATGACTTAGAGATTTATGGTTAAGAAATCTATAGCAAAAATTGTTTCACTTGGATTTTTGCTGTCTGGAGAGTTACTGCACAGATTTCCCTGAGAATGTATGTATACAGTACACAATAGATAGTGTATTGGCTACGATGTTGAATTTTCATAAATATTTACATGAGTATAAAGAAGAATTTTCCAAATTCTCAGTTGGAACTGAAAATGAAGCTGAGAAGACTTTTGAACGAATCTTCTGGTGCGTATACATTTCCTTTTAATTAAATTTTGAAAGAACAAATATTTTCAAAATTATTCCATCAATGCAAGGAAATATTCTACTTACAGATACACACGATTACGAGAAAAAGGAGGTATGTGACCAGTTCCCGTAAAACACTTTTAAGGTATTTCTCTCGGCTAGTGTTGTTTTCCTCCATGAGTCTTGTTCCCCAGAGACCTTTGAAATAATAATGGAAGAAAAATTATTTTATGTTAAAAATCTCACAAACTGCAAAAGGGATAAAACATAAAAATACAATCTTATAATAAAAAAATATTTTTAGTACACTCTAATGCAACTGAGAAACTGCTTTACTTGGAATACTTTTTACTTAAACAGTTGGCAAGTTGGTTCTGACTGGTTAATGTGGCTGTTAACCAAAAAATCAGGGAGTCATGTTCACCAAGAGGCACCTTGGAAGAAACACAGGGATCTACTGAAAGATAAGTTACTGAAAACCTTGTGGGGGTCTCATTCTACTCTGACACACACAGGGTCACCATGAGTTGGAATCGACTTGTTTTTTACCTCTTATTTTTGTAAAAGGCAAGAGCTTTCTACGGTCTGAAGAGAAACCTCTTATTTTAGAATACTATCAGCTCTTCTCTCCCCTACATGTGTAAAACACAAGGCAAAGATCCGATCATTTTCTAAACTCCTAACTCCATTCACAAACATCTTAGTAAAAATTTAGAAAGAGAACAAGAAATGAATACAGCCTGAAAAATGGGTGGGTGCATAATACATCAGTTCCTCCTACTTGAGAGAGATAACACAACCTGGTAATTGTGTGGTTACTAAACCTAGTTAAGGGAGCTTTGGTGTCCTAGAGCGTAAGGTGTTTTGCAGCCAGTCCAAAGGCAAGTACTTTGAACCCAGTAGCTGCTCTGTAAGAGAAAGATGGGCAATCTCGTCCCTCGCTGCTTACAGCCTCTGAAAATCTGCTGGTGGGCCAGCTAGGAGTCTGTTCTGATTCCACAGCAATGACAGGGGACTCCTTGGAAACTTAATTAAGAACATGATGTGATAACTTTGGTTTGCCCTGGATGAAAAAGAAGTGCTGGACAGAAGGTCATTTCAACCGCAAAAGCTCTAGGAATCTTCTAATGTAGTGGCATAAAAGCTCTGTTTGGTACCTATCTTTAATGGCATCAAGAAACTGAGTAAATTGAGGCCTAGCTGTGTGCTTAGCAAAACAGATTTTTGAGAAGCCAATTAATGTACACACTTTAAAGAAAAAGAAATTACTCCTCCTACTTCTCTTTCTCTGTTTGGAGAGAAAAAAAAAAGAGTCAGCAGCCATGTTCTATATTTTAGCAGATGGAAAAAGTGTTGGGCTAGCTAAAAGAGAATGACATAACCCTCCGTGTGCTTGCTGCAGAGAGCCAGTTACCACAGTGTTTGGCCTCAGCCAGCAGACAGACGTGGTGGCTGTCCAAACCCCTGTTAATGAACAGTGAGTGAGCTAAAGTCACGTGTTGGTTACTTGAAGAGCCCTTTCAAAAGAACACTTAAAAAAATTCTCAAACCTTTCAGTGAGGTAGGCTTGTAATGGAAACCAACCTGGCACCTGCCTGCATTTACATGCAGATGCCAAGCTGCCAAGGTAATGTGTTCAAGGAGCTCTGATGACAGAGGAGACCGAGCACTGGGCTGTTAATCAAAAGGATGGGGGTTCAAACCTATAGCTCTTCCGTGAGAGAACCATGAGGTAGCTTGCTTCCATAAAGACTGACTGGCCAGGGACCCAATGGGGCTGTTCTACTCTGTTCTATCAGGCTGCTATGTGTCACACTGAGTTGACTCAATGACAGTAGGTTTTTTTTAGGGTTTTTTAAAAACTTCATTAATAACAGTCGCTCAAGCCCTTAGTCAAGCTACTCAAAGGGAAAAAAGAAAACTAGTACTTGATCTTCTGCTTTGAAGAAATGATCTCATCACCAGCGTTTCCCTATTTTAAAAGCTTTGTTACAACATATTAGTCTTACTCCTAAATTGGAATATTTCCTTTCCTTTTCCCTCCTAATTTTCCTTTAGGAAAATCAGCATCTGAATTCAAAGACACTGTGTTACGCATCATAGGTTTCACCACACTGAAAGTGGAACATAACTTATGACCAGGTCTGTAGCTGCCAAGATCTGGTAGTTGTCAGGGAATTACTCATTCAGAAGAAATGCAGCAAGCAGAATGTTTGTTCACTGAAATTCTACCATATTAAAGAATTATTACAAATTTAGATGACATGGAAAATTACAACTCAGAATAACACAGAGGCAGCCAAAGATTAAGCTCAGTAGCTCTGGATACAACCACACCATTTATTTGGGTATATTTCTTTTGGAGGCCAGGTCTCAAATCTACACAAAAGCTGAGCGTGCTGGTCTCTCAGCATCAGGATTGCTAATGTTGCCCGACTCATGGGTTCACTGATTTCACTCTTTCCTGTAGTTTATAAACAACTATGTCCTAAGGAATAGTCATGGCTCTTAATATTTACAAGGCACTACTTGACCTATAAATAGGAAAAAATCAACCCAGCTCCACTTTATCCAAGCTATATTTAATTCTGTGCTTGAATGAAACATTTCAAATGAAAAGAAGTCCCCTTATTTCTGTTTTTATATCATATGCTTTTTACATACTTACATTTTCTAAATTAATCTAGAACTTCCAAAAATACTTATTACTTTGACATTTTCTTACAGGACGTGTACGTAAGGCTTATTTTAGTATACAGGTACCCTTAAATGGCTATACTAACAAATAGGAAAAATACCTGTCCTGTGGTCAAATACTTCCCATGACAGTTGATAACGTGGGTACAAATGGCTCTAGATATGTAAAATAAAAAGTAGATCCTAAGGAAAACTTTGGACTTTGGTTAATAATAATGTATTAATGCAGTTTAACAATTTTAACAAATATACCACACAAATGCAAGCTGTGAGCAAAAGACGAACAGGTACGCAGGAAGACGAGGAATTATATGGGAACTCTGTATTTTCTGCCCAATCTTTCTGCAAATCAAAACAGCTCCTTTAAAAAATGTCTATTAAGAAAAAAAAAACCCCCAAAAACAAGCAAACAAACAAGTCTATTAACAAAAGAATAAAAGTAAATAAAACAGCATCTTTCAAAATCAACTGCTCTTTTCCTTTCTTTGTCCCAGTTTGTTGAGGGTACCTTCTCAGCATGCTAGCACTCATAGTCAGAAAATAAGTGGTCTTCAAGTTCCTTCGGGGTCAGGGAGGGTACAAAGCTAACTCTGGTGGTCCCTGGGTGGTGCAAATGATTAACATGCTCACTGTTAACCAAAAGGCTGGAGTTTCAAGTCCACCCATAAGTGCTTTGGAAGAAAATCCCCTTTCTCTTCTATTCCCATATATTTGTTCTCTGGTGGAAGCCAATACAACAGAACACATTGTCAAATAAATATTACAGAAATAAACAGAATACAATGAAATTTTCAAATGTTATTATCTCATTAGTGTTTTAAAAATTGGAATAGTATTTATTTCATTTACCATTATACAAAATATAAACTTTTTCAAAATGAAAAAAAGAAAAGAAAAAGTTAATTTTCTCTCATATACCCTCAGGAAACCTGAGGGAGGGTCAGCTCTGAGTCAATTCTAACTCAACAGCGATGAGGTATGGTGGTCTAGTGCTAAGAAACTCTGCTGTAGTCATCTTGCAGGCATGCAGTTTGAGACTACCAGCTGCTCTGTAGGAGAATAATAAGGCAGTCTCTCCTCCGGTGCGATTAACTGCCTCTGAAAACCTGCTGCAGAGCCAGCTATGATTTCAAGTCCCCGACACACAACAACAAGCAATCAGTCAGCTATGGAAAGCTGTTGGAGCACAATTCTCTTCTGCCACCTGCCATGAGTTAGAACTGACTCCACGACAGCTGATGGTGGTTAACTAACGCCAGCACCCAAAGTTAAGGCACATTATCTAGACATATAGTTTGCTGCACAGTGTTACATTTTACTGTAAATATAGGCAAATGCTCATATGGATAATCCAAAACACAAGATATCCCAAATAAAGAATTGGGAGAAATCCTATTAGTAGAACTATTTCACCCCAACAATTTTTAAATAAAACTTTTTAAAAAAAATATCAGTATACAAAAACACTGAAAATGTTTAATAATTCTGGATGTATCTCTTACCTATCTTTAACTGTTACTCATCTAAACTTTGACCTGTTCTTTCTAATTTTGCAGTACCAGATATCATAACATTTAAACTACATGTACTTCAGGTCAGTACATTTCTACAATAAGTGACAGATGAAGACATCTCACTTATGCATAAGGAAAAGAAAAAAAATCACCTGGCTTTAAAACTCCTTATGGATGATTGCAAAATACAACTCATATAACTGAACTGATATACTGCCAATCCAGAATTTTAGGAATTTGAGCCATACTGGCATTGTTTTCCTCTTCTAGAAGGAACAGGTGTTCTAAAGATACAAACGTGGCCTCTTTACACACCTTACTGTCTCCCTAGTCAAAAGATTCTGAAGCATCCCAGCTAAGTAACAATATGGACCTGTCGCCACATAGTATCCCTATCTCATCTAAAATACACTACATACTATGGTAAACTGATTGCAATAAGGTACAGAGTGGGGGTTTCAGAATCAAATCTGTGTTTATATGAGGGCTCAGGCACTTACTGGCTGGAGTTATTTAGCTAAAATCACAAGAGCCTCTATTTACTCATTTGAAAATGGGATAAGAGCACTGTCTTTGAGGAGCTGGCCTGAGGATGAAAAACAGCTTGAGCAAAGCACTTGGAATGCTTGGAAGAAACTTATTGTTTCAGAACAGCTCCAAATCTACAAAATGCCCTGCTTTGGAAGCCCAGTTAGCAGAGACGTCAGAATGGCTTAAGGACCCACCCAGATCCTTATAGTCTTTCAGTTTATCATAAAGAGCTGTACTGAAACGTCTGTGAATTTAAATCATAAAAGAATAGTTTGTGCTAAGACACATATGGGTCTTGTTTAGCAGGATGAATACCATATTCCTTGAACTTTCAAGTACACCTCTACAAAGTGTGGAAGAAATGACTTTTACGACTACTGGTTCATTTTCTGTAAAAATCAGTCAATGGCCACTTCAGATATTTACTCCTAAGTCTTGGCTTCTCCATCAGTCCTCCCTTGAGGTGCAAGTTAAATACACACCCCCAGCTAGCAGCTCGTTCCAACTGCATAGTCCGGAGAGCTCACACAAGCCCAAAAAGGAAGCCTCTTTTTTTCTCTCCGGAAATCTCTTCCTCCTATTAGGGCTAATGGTACCATGGCAGGAATTTGGAGTTAATCTTTGAGTAGGCCCTCCCTTTCTTGCTCATATCCGTTTGGTTCCCCAATTCTGATGGCCTTTCCTCTTCTAATCCAGTCCCCTTCCATCCCAGTTCACACTACCTTGCAAAAAGTCTCCACACCCTAGTGCTAGCTACCCAGTCTCCTAGCAACCACCATCCCCCATTTCACCCTATCCTCTACATTCTTACTAACGTTACTTTCAGATACTTAGATCATGAGTCCCCAGGCCTTCTCCTCTTTAAGGTGCTCTTGTACCTGCAACCTGACACTGCAATTATTTAGCACCTGAACTTGAGTTGTTGAAGTTCTGTATTTCTGTTTAGTTGTGTCCCTGGGTGGTGCAAAGTGTCAAAGTGCTTCACCATCAACTAAAAGATCAGAGGTTAGCACCCACCCAGAGGCACAGAGGAAGAGACCTGGTGATCTTTATTTATAAAATTAGCTATTGAAAATAGTTGGACTCTGACACACACAGGGTTGCCATTAAGTCAGAATCAACAGCCACTGGTTTGATATCCCCAGTAGCTAGAACAAAAGAGTCTCCCTAAATGTTTGCACACAGCATGAATTTTAACACTACCATAACTTTGCCATGAACTCCAATGAGGAAAATTCTTCCTTGTTTAAAAGTCTCTTGTTACGTACTGCCCACCAACTCATAGCAGGCCCTCCAGCAGGTTTTCAGAGACAGTAAGTTACATGGGAGGAGACGGTCTATCCTTCTCCCACAGCAGTGCGAGCAGCAGTGGATTTAAACTGTGTGCCTTCAGGCTGCCAGTGTAGCCCCTTACTACCAGGCCACCAGTGTCACTGAAAGGAGAAGTAATAAAATGAGGCACAAATTTAAATAAAGGGAAAAGTAGGCTCTCTCAGTTCCTGTAGTAGAGCTTTGGATACATAGATTATATCGGTGTAATTTGTCCTGTATATCCTAATTAATAAATGTTTAGAAACTAAGAAAATACAGAACATTGCTACCAGAAGTTTGGCTTGGGCACTACAGGTATATTAGTCTAGTGAGTAGTACATTGCCTAGGGTTCAAAATGCCTGGATTTAAATTCGGCACACAATGCTTAATACTTGTGATCTTGAACAAATCACTTGTAGAAGATTTAGTTCCCTCGGCAATAGAATATTGAGAAAAGTTCTCTCATAGGTTTGTGGTGGCAAATGACTTGAGTGCACAGTTTAGTGAAGTGCTCACCAAACAGTTAGTGTTAAGTAATCTACTATTTCTTATTCAATTTAACCACAGAGGGCAGGATTTCTCCAGTTCAGCACTACTGACATTTTGGGTTGGATAATGCTTATAGCAGGGCTTATAGTCTTGTGCACTGTACTCTATTTAGCAGTGTCTCTGGCCGCTACCCAGTAGATGTCAGGAGCAATCCTTGCCCAGTTATGACAACCAAAAAATTTCTCTAGGCATGGTTCAGTGTCCCCAGGGAGGGTAAAATCAGCCTCCCTCCCAAAGATGAGAATATCTAACCCAGGATAAGATGTTAAATAAGATTGAATTTTGAATCCTCAAGATAGGCTATGCTAATCCCCATCATTATATATTCACTCTTACAAGTGCTTTCGTAGTGAACTGGTTACCAGCACTTTGCACGAGGGCCACTCCACCTGACCCACAAGAACACAGATCTTTTCCAAGTCTCAGTAAGTTTTAAAAGTCAACCTGCTCCTATCTCAAGAGCCAAAGGAAATAGGGAGAATGCAAGCTAAAGAAGCTGTTGTTGTGTGCTGCCAATTCACAGCTGACCCTCCAATAGGTTTTCAGAGGCCACTAACAGTTCCTGAGGAGACTGCCCATCTTTCTCCCTAAGAGCAGCTGGTGGACTGCAGTGCAGCTTCTGATTACTAGGCAGCCAGAGCTCCCTGTTAAAGAAGATACACCAAAATAAGATGGTGAATATATCTATGTCATGAGGTAATTCCTGCAAGCAGCTAACATTTGAGTCTCCTTTGTGCTTAGCTGGGAGTGCTGGTGGCCTAATGTGTAAGGAGTTATATACTGTCAACCCAGAGGCATTCAGTTCAAATCCACCAGCTGCCCTACAGGCCAAAGAAGGGGAATCTCTTTCCCTGTTTGTTACCACCTCTTGAAAACTCACTGCCAGCTGGAGGGACAGCTGTGAGTCACTTCTAACTGGACAGCACATAAAACAACATTGTGCTTATTATGAGGTAGGGATAACAAAGCAGTTGTCAGTGTTCAAGTATCAACAGCATATCTATTTCAAAGGCAAGACAATCATTTTAGGAAAAAATTAGAGTAGATCTAGTATGTCATTGGGATTCTAACACTAATATGGCAGAGACAGCTAGCTCCTGGACACATGGGTAAGTTACATTTCCTGGCCTCCTTTCAGCTAGGCTTGGTGAAGTGACACACGAATTTTGTCTACAGAATATAACAAAGGCATCTTTTAAACAGATGCAGATAAAGGGGCTCAGAGGGGGTAAACAACTTTCTCAAGGTCGCACAGTAAGAATAACAGAACTGCTATTAGTGTGTGGCCTGACCTGGTTTGAATCATGTTGCTATAACCACCTCAGTAAGACTACCTAAGTAGTTTTGTGTACCAGATTTTCAAAAGTAACAGTAAGGGAAGGGCAAATTTCAAAAGAACTGAAAACAGAAATTCCTATAAGTACAGATGAAAACAACATGGTAAGAGCAAAAGCAACTTTCCCAACGATGCCTCTGATAAAACTTTGCAAAATCAGGTTTCCTTCTTGGAAAACTTGTGTCCTCCTAAAAGGCCAATTTGAAAACAGCTCTCCTGCCTTTGGGAGTTTGGTGCACTGAAGTCTGCAGTTACCAGCTGGTAATTGGTGACTTCACTATTTTGGTGAAATTTCAAAGAACGTTAACTTAGCTATTTAAAAGTACACTTCTAAGTTTCCTACTTAACAACATAATATTTTGTTTGCAATTGTTTTCGAAAAATGCCTAAAATTAGATTGGGCCAAATATCTTTACTGAGATCTTATTCTTAAGTGATGTCAATCGCCCCCTCCTCAAAACAGCCTCAACAAAACATCACCAAAACAAGACTGTAAACACTCCTCCCATAACTAGGGAAACGCTGTCCTGTTAACCCTTTCCGGGGATGAGGGAGCAATTATGCAAGGTCAATGGAAGATCAAGGACATCAGCACAGAATTTTCATTTTAGCTCGGGAGCATTTACAAATATCTGGCCGGAACCATCATTGATTATACTACAAGTGATAGTTCTCCCAGTAAGGAAAAAAAAATAAATTCCTAGATGCACCCTTTCATTCGAATACTGCTTCCACATCCTTACAAAAATAAAGCATTCAGGAATATGCTCACATAAAAGTTTGCACAGTGGTTTCTGCAGTGGGTTCCGGAAACAGAGCATAATCAGCAGAGGTGGGGAATACACTTCAAACATAGAAGAGGGATGCGAGGCGGAGTCCCCGGAAAGCTGCCCTGAGTGGGCGAAGGCAGTTCTGGTTTGCGCATCAGCTGCTGAGGGTCGCGCTCTTACCTCGCAGCCCTCGAGCCAGCCTCTTGGACCAGGCCACTCGGGGCGGCTGCCCGTCCATGGGGAGGCGGCGATGCAGCGGGTCCCCGCCGCCATCGGGGCTGGGACACGACGGCCCCTGGTCCTCTCGCCGGTGCCGCCTCCCACTCGGATGGCCTCCGCCGTGGTAGCCCCCCAGCGCCCGGCCCCCGGCGCCTGCAGAGCTTACAGCCGAGGAGGTGACAGACCTCCGGCCGCCCGGGCGCCACTCCACATCCATCTCCACCACCATTCCCCCTTCTTCTCCTTCCACCTCCTCTTCCTCCTCATCGTCGTCTTCCTCAGCCTCGAAGCCCGGGTTGTCCCGGCTCCACGCTTGCCTGGAACATGATGAGAGTGGAGGAGACGGGGAGGCCGAGGCTCCAGCCGGGGGGTCCCGCGCTGCTGCCTGCCGGATGCGCTCCATCTCGATCTCCAGGCCCCTCTGCTCGCGGAGGCCGCCAGGGGTGGCGAGGCCGGCGCCCACTGCCGAACTGCCCGCCATCAGCCGGCCCGGGCCCGCCGTTCGCGGCGCTGACGGCCGCTTGGCGTCCCCGGGCAGCTGCGGCTGCACGCGCCTCGAGTTGACCATCGCGCTCACTGGCGCCCGGCGCGCCTTTGCGCTGCGCCGCTCTCGGCGCTGCCAGCCACAGGAGCCATGTTCTTTTCTTCCCGGGGCCCGCCGCCTCCTGCTCCCCGCCCCCGACCGCCCCGCATTCCCGCGGCCCTCGCCCGCCCCCTCGTCCCGCCTCTCCTTCGCCTTGCCTGGCCTCGCCCAGCGGCCGAGGCGCGCGGCGGGGGGAGGCGCGAGGAAGCCGCCCCCGCAGCCGGCGCACTGGGCGAGCGGCGCCCGGGTCCCGGTTCCAAGTGGATCCTGATCCCGGGCGCGGGCGCCTGCATTCCATTCGGGTGGAAGGGTTTGGGAAGGAAGGGAGTCGCTGACCCGCTCGCCTGCGGGGAAAGGGCTCATGGAACAGTTAGTTGCCGGTCTGCCTAGAAGGTGCTTGCATTTCCCCTTAACTGCTAGCCACTTCTGCCTCGATTTACCGAAGTGCAGAAAGAAAAGAGGAAACGCTTTGTAAGATGATGTGAATTAGTTAAATACAAGTAAGAGTTGAAGGCATGGGCATTCAGGAAATCTGTCTCTCATTTAGAAACTAACTCTGTGGACTTGCTTAGCCTCCAGAGGCCTTCTCCCACATTCGGTTACATTTGGGATGGTTCCTTTCATTTTTTGTTGGTTATTCTTTCCACACATATTGAGAGGGCAAGAATTAAGCCTTGTTAGGTGTCATTGAATCGAGTATGACCTGTGAAAAACAGATCTGAACCCTGTCCTGTGCTGTGCCATCCTCGCACTTTCTGACACATTAGAGCCCAGAGGTTTCTCTCTCTTCGCGGACACTTCATCTTTTGGAGCATCATGTCCCTCTCCAAGAAATAGCCCCTCCTAGCAACATGCTTAAGATATGTGAGGCAAAGCACATTATTTTTTACTCCAAAAAGCACTCTGGCTGTACCCTCTCCAAGACAAATTTGTTCTTTTGGCAGTCCAGGGGATATCCAGCGCTTTTCTCTAATACCACACCTCAAAGGCATCAATTCTTCTTCATCCTTATCTCTCTCCAGCTCTCAGATGCATAGCAAATGACTAGAAAGACCATGGCCTGAAACAGACGCACCTTAGTCCTTAAACTGACTTAATCACGCTTCAATAACTTGGAGAATTCCCTAACTGCAGATTTGCCCAGTGCAATACTTCTCCTGATTTCCTGACTGCTGATCCAAGTAAGGTAAAGTTGACAGTTTCAATGTTTTCTCTATCATGCTGTTGTCCACTGGTAAGAATCTTTGTTTTCTTGATGCTGAGATGCCATCTATATTGAAGGTTGTATTCTTTGATCAGTTGTAACAAATGAATCAAGTTCTCCTCACTTCCAGCAAGCAAGGTTGTGTCATCTGCATAATGCAGGATATTGATGAGTCTCCCTCCAATATCTGATGCCAAATCCCTCTTCATAGAGTCCAGCTTCTTGAAGAATTTGCTCAGTACGCAGATTGAATAGGTAAGAGAATAGGAAAGAGAAAGCAACCCTGACACACTCCCTTCCTAATGTTAAACCATGTAGTGTTTCCCTGCTCTGTTTGCATGACAACCTCCTGGTCAAGTATAAGTTTTCATTGAGCACAATTAAGTGCTCTGTGATTCCTATTCTTCTCGATGTTAGTCATAAATTGTTATGATTCACACAGTCAAATACCGTTGCATAGTCAATAAAGCATAAATCGACATTCTCCTGGTATCCTTTACTTAAAGCCAGCATCCATCTGACATTAATAATGATATCTCTGGTGCCATGGTCTCTTCTAAATCCTACCTGAACTACTGGCAGTTCCCGTCTGTGTACTGTCCTAGATACTGTTGTTGTTGTTATGTGCAGTCGAGTCACTTGTGATTCATAGCGACCCTATGTACAACAGCCCTAAACCCTGCTCTATCCTGCCTCTGACACACCCATCCCGATTACCCCAGTCACTGAATCAATCTACCTCACAGAGGGTCTTCCCCTCCTGCCCTCCCAAGCATGATGTCCCTCTCCAAGGACTGGTCCCTCCTTACAACATGTCCAAAGTATGTCAGATGAAGCCCCAGAATCCTTGCCTCCAAGGAGCAGCCTGGTTTAACCCTTTCCAGGATGAATCTGTTTGTTTTCTTGGCTGTCCATGGTACATTCAATACTCTTCTCCAGCACCACAGCTCAAAGGCATCAATTCTCTTTCTATCCTCCCTAGCCATTGTTCAACTCTGATGCATAACAAGTGATTGCAAAGACCATAGCCTGTATCAGATGTACCTTAGTCTCTAGAGTGACACCATTGCTCTTCAGTACCCTGGAGAGGTCCCTAACAGCAGACTTTCCCATTGCAATACGTTTTTTCATTTCCTGGCTCCTGGTGCCAAGAGTGTTGACCATGGAGCCAAGCTGACTAAAGTTGTTAACAATCTCAATCTCTTCACCTTCCATCCTGATGCTGCCAATTGGTCCAGTGGTCAGAATCTTTGTCTTCTTGACATTGAGCCTCAATCCATACTGAAGGCTGCAGTCCTTGACTCTCTGCAGCAAGTGCATGAGGTCCTCGACACAGGACCAGGTTATACATGGAGTTTCTGTAATACATAGAGTTTCAGGTGTCTTCTATGCACATAGAAGTTTAGTAATGATTAAGAAATATAAAGAAGATACCGTGCATTTGAATTGTGATGTTGATAAAAAATGCTGAACATATCATAGTTAATCAGAAGAACGAACAAATCTGTCTGGGAGGAAGTATAGCTTAGAATCAAGGATGAGAGACTTTAGCCATATTTTCCATCCTGATGCTGCCAATTGGTCAAGTGGTGAGAATCTTTGTTTTCTTGACACTGAGCTTCAATCCATACTGAGGGCTGCAGTCCTTTGACCCTCTGCAGCAAGCATTTCAAGTCCTCATTTTCAGCAACAAGGGTTGTGTCATTTGCATAACGCAGTTTGTTAATAGATCTTCCACCAATCCTGATGTCACACTTGTCCTCATAGAGCCCAGCCTCTCGGATAATCTGTTCTGCATACAGGTTGAAAAGGTATGGAGATTGGACACATCCCTGGCATACGCCTTTCTCAATTTTGAACCATGCAGTGTTTCCAAGACTACTGTACAATCTATAAATATTAGAGGACTGACCCATAGGCCTTTGTTCTTGCTGATGCTTTCAACCTGATTTCATTCTGTCCTTTCTGGCACTGACTTCAGATTAATGGAATTTTGCAATAGACCATATCCAGACTTCACTTTGATGCTACAAATCGCATCCAGTGTTATGCTTTATAGTTGCCTCAAACCTAACATCTGTAAATGAAATTAATCTTTTCACTCTTTAGATTGCATGGGTTCCTATAATCCCAGACAAGGAGTGAAGGTTTATGGCATTATTATGCCTCTTCTTTCTCAAACTCTACTGTCTACTTTTCTAAAACTTATCTCCACCAGCTTTTTTTTTGTAACTTTTGCTCTATCACTGTCTCAGAGTAAGACCTCTGTTTTTCATTTGTGTTGCTCGTTTAGTCCAGGCATTTATCTTGTCTTTTTCTATTCCATGTTGGAACAACAGATCTATATCAATTTCACCTTCTTTCTCCATACTACTCTTTCTCCATCATACTCTTTTTTTTTTTTTTAAATTTAGGTTGTTTATTTTTCATTTCAATGAACATCTACAGAGATTTTGGGATTCCATTCATTCATTGTTGCTCCATCATACTCTTACAAAAATCAAAACTGTGGTACTGATACTTAGAAACCTCTTCAGGTTTCAAACAATATAAACTGTATCATTTAATTTCCATAGTTTGTTTCACTAAAGTTTCATAATCTACCCTAAAACTACTTTTCTGGGATTAACCACCATCCACCTTGCACGCTCCAATACGTAAGTTTCCTATATGCTCACAATACACTTCTCACATTCAGGAAATTAGGACTACATAACACCTGGTCCAAAAGAACAAACAAATATGCCTTGGAGAAAACACAGCCAGGGTGCTTCTTGGAGGCAATGACGGTGCAGCTTCATCTCAAATAATTTGGGCATGTTGTAAGGAGAGGCTGGTCTTGGAAAAGGACATCATGCTTGGAAAGGTGGGGGGCCAGTGATGTATTGACACAGTGACACTAATAAGAGGCTTAAGTAGATCAGGGATGATGAGGATAGCACAGGACAGGATGTAGATGTGTTATTCATAGAGTTGCTATAAGCAGTTCTCATCTTGAAGACATCTAACAACAATGATAACAACAACATATCCAATCTTGGAAGAAGTACAGGCAGGCTGCTCCCTACAGACAAGGATGTTGAAGTTTGGTCAAACAAAATTTGGGGATGTTATCAAGAAGGGCTATTCCTTGGAAAAGGACATAAGTAGAGGATCAGTGAAGAAGAATTCTTTATAAACACCTGGTTAGAGGAATGTCAATCCTAACATGACTATATAGAATCTGAGCCAAAGAGAGTAGTTCTAGTGTAATGTTTAGAAAAAAAAATATTGTAAGATCAGCAGCATTATGCTGCTATTGCTGGCTGTCATCAAGCTGAGTGTAACTCATAGTAACCTTATGGACAATAGAACTTTGTCCTATCCTGTGCCATCCTCACAATATCTGATACACTCAAGCCCAATGATGCAGTCACAGTGTCGATCTATCTGGTTGAGGGTCTTCCTCTCTTTTGTCATCCCTCAACCTTACCAAGTATTGTATCCCACTCCAGGGAATAACCCCTCCTAGTAATATGCCCAAAATACGTGAGATGGAGCTTCATCAGCTTTGCCACCAAGGAGCATTTTGTCTGCACTTTTTCCAAGAAGGTTTATCTGTTTGTTCTTTTAGTAGTCTGTGGAATACTCTTCTCTGAAACTATAGTTCAAAGACATCAATAATTCTTCTGTCATTCTTCCTTATTCATGTTATAGTTCTCAGCTGCATAGCAAGTGACTGAAAAGTCTGAAAAGACTGAGTCAGGCACACCTTAGTCATCAAACTGACATCATTGCACAGCAATTTGGGGAGTCCTCTGATTGCATACTTTCCCAATGCAGTACATCTCCTAATCTCCTGACTGCTGATACCAAGTATGTTTATTGTGAATCCAAGTAAGATGAAGCCATTAACAGTTTCATTCTTTTCTCCATGTATCATGAAGTTACCTATCCATCCTTTAGCAAGGAGTGTTGTTTTCTTGACATTAAAATGCAACCCAAATGGAGGGCTCCAGTGTTTAACCTTCTGCAGCCAGTACTTCAGGTCTTCCTCACTTTCAGAAATCATGGTTGTGCCTCAACGAAGCTATTGATTAATTTTCCTCCAAACCTGATGCCACATTCTTCATCATAGACTCCAGTTTCTTGAATGATTTGCTCAGCATACAGATTAAATAGTTACAATAGGTATGGAGAAAGATTACAACCCTGACGCAAACCTAGAATTAGAAAATTCTAAACAATTCATCATTCCCTTGCTCTGTTTGCCCACTATCCTTTCGGTCTAGATATAGGTTTCACATAGGTACAATTAAGTGTTCTGGGATTCCCATTCTTATCAAGTTTAGCTATAATTTATTATGATATACACAGTCAAATGCCTTTGCATAATCACTAAAGCAGAAATAGACATTCTTCTGATATTCTTTGCTTTCAACGAGTATCCATCTGGCATCAACAATGATAGCCCTAGTGCCATAGCCTTTTCTAAGTCTAGCTTGAACATCTGGCATGTCTGTCTATGTACTAGCCATTTTAAAATAATCTTCAGCACTATATTCCTTGCATATAATATTAATGATACTGTCCAATAATTTCCCCATCCTGTTGAATCATCTTCTTGAGAATGGGAACATATATGGATCTCTTACCAGACAACCAAATAGCTGTTCCCAAAAATTTCCTGGAAAAGACTGCTGAGCATGTCCAGGGCTATATCTGTCACTGGAACATGTCAATAGGTATTCCATAAATTCCTTGGGCTTTATTTTTTTGACGATACCTTTAGTACAACTTCAGCTTCTTCTTTCATTACTATTGAGTCTTGATTATATGGTACTTCCTGATATACTTCAGTGTTGATCAGTTTTTTGTTTTTTTTTAGTACAGTGATTGAGTTACTACCCTCAGTCTTCTTTTGCTGTTTCCTGGATCATTCAAGATTTTTCCCATAGAAACTAAATACTGCAACTGAAGACTTAAATTTGTTTTCTGCTCTTTCAGCTTGAATATGCTCAGTGAGTTCTTCCCTTTCTATTCTCCACCTCTAGTTCTCTCATATTCTGTTATACTAGTTTGTCTTCCCAAACTGCCCATTGAAATCTATTCAGCTCTTTAATTTCGACATCTCTTCTCTTAGTTTTGGCTTCTCAATACAATAACACAATTTTCAGGGTCCCTTCTGACATCCATTTAAATTTTTTCTTTCTCCTCTGTCTTTGTAGTGATCTTTTGCTGTCTTATGGATAATATTCTTGATATCATCCCACAGTTCATCTGGTCTTAGATGATTGGTTTTCAGTGCTTCAAACCTTTCCTTAAGATAATCTTTAAATTCAGATATGATAAACTTGAAATAATATTTCATTTTCTTCAGCACTTGCAGAGGAGTAGTAATTGATGGTCTGTTCCACAGTCAGCACTTGGCCTAATTTTGACTACTGATGTTGAGTTTCTCCAGTGATTTCTTCCACAGACGTAGTCAATTAGATTCCTAACCAGTCCATGTAGTGAGATCCATGTGTCAAATTATCATTTATGATTTTTTAAAAAAAGTATTTATTGCACAGCCAGAAGAGGATAACATTGATGAACAGCACAAGCTAAAGATTAAGTCTCTGTGTGCATCAAAACTTTCCCCAATAGAGTGAAAAGAAAACCTACTGACTGGGAAAAAAACATTTGGCAATGACATCTCAGACAAGAGTCTCATACAAAACAAAAGTTTACAGACTAGGTGAGGCTATTCATTGGAGAGGGACATCATGCTTGGCAAGATAGGGCATCAGTTAAGTAGAGGAAATATGCTAATGAGATGGATTGAAAATGGTAACTTCGCCATTGCACTGAAGTGTTTTGGAGATGATAAGAAAAGTACAGGATAGGTACAGGATTCAGGTTGATTCTTCATTGGGTCACTATGAGTTATAGTTGACAGCACATACCAACAACAGGATCGAAAAAAAAAAAGACTGATAACCCAATTACAAAAATCAGCAAAATACAAGGAATGATTGCACAAAATAAGAAATTCAGATGGCCAATAGAAACATGAAGAAAAGTTTAAAATCACTGGCAATAAAAGAGATGTAAATACAAACTACAATGAGATAACATCTTGCCCTAGTATAAGTGACAAAGTTTAAAAGGACAGCAAGAAATAAATATTGGAGAAGATGTGGAGAGATTGGAATTCTCATACACATTTGTGGGATTGTGAAATGGTACAACCACTCTGGAAGGAAATTTGATGTTTCCTTAAAAAGCTGAACACAGAAATTCCATAAGACCCATTATTGCACTATTAGGAATATACCTCAAGGAAAATAGAACAGAGACACAAACAGAGATTAATAAGCTGACGTTTATAGCAAGAGAATGAGAACAGCCCAAATGTCCATCAACAAATGAATGGATTGGGAAATTGGGGTACATTCACACAAGGACATATGAGACAGCACTCAGGAGCAACTTTTAAAAAAATAAAACTATAACATGGGAGACTCTAGAGAGCATTGTGGTGAGTGAACTAAGTCTCATAAGGACAAATACTGTATAAAACCATTATTGTAAAAATGCAAGGATAACTATTGTTATTGTGTGCTATCAAGTCAGAACTAAATCAGAGCTGGACCCTCTAATGGGTTTTCAGAGGCAGTTAATAGAACAAGAGGAGCTTGCTCATCCTTTTCCTGTGGAGCAGCTGATGGGTTAAGACCACATGCCTTCAGGACTGTAGTGCATCTTCTTACCACTGTTGTTAAGTGCCTTCGAGTCATAGATGACTCGTAGAGACCCTATGAATGAAAGTCTTGAACACAAAAATCTTTCATCTTTTCTCTAAGTTCATAAAATTTCTGGAGGCAAGCTATTTCAGAAGTGGTTGCCACTCCTGCTTCCCAGCCTGTTTTATTTAGGAGCTCCACAAAAATCAGGCCCAAGGCCCACAGGCATGAGGGCCCAAATGCCTTGAGGCCAAATCCAATCAGCTCACACCTAGTTGTGAGCAATAGCCTCACCCAAGTCTCATCCCCAAATCAGACAACACACCTTTGCAGAATCCAGCTGTTATGCTCATCTTCCCAGACTGCCACTGAAAAAACTATTAAGATGTATAAAAAAGTCCAAAGGGGGAAGGGGAATGGACAAGGGGTATTGAGGGTGGGGAGGGAGGAAAAATCACAAGGTCTCAGAATTTGTTAGGTAGAGGGAGGTAATGAAGAAACTAGAAAAGATCTGTTGAGGATCTGAAAAGATGGGGCAGTAGTAGGCATAGACTGATGGTGATTAATTTTATAAAATATAGTGAGAATGATCTTATATAAGACAATGTGAATGAAGGAATGTGTGAAATACAGTGTATATGAATGAAACACAATGCATATGGATTTTTATTATATATGAATTTTGTATCTGGAGAACAACCACTTGGCCAACTGACTGGAAGAGATCTATATTTGTTCCCATTCCAAAGAAAGGTGACCCAACAGAGTGTGGAAACAATAGAACAATATCATTGATTGCACGTGCAAGCAAGATTCTACTGAAGATTATCCAAAAATGACTGGAACAGCACATCAGCAGAGAACTGCCAGAAGTCCAGGCTGGGTTTTAGAAGGGGTTGTGGTACTAGGAATATTGTAGCTAATGTTAGATGGGTATTGGTTGAAAGCAGGGAGTACCAGAAGAATGTCTATGTGTACTTCATTGATTATGCAAAGGCGTTTGACTGTGTGGACCATAACAAATTGTGGCTGACTCTGAGAAGAATGGGAATCCTAGAATACTTGATTGTGCTAATGCGAAACTTATACTTGAACCGAGAGGTAGTAGTCAGAACAGGAGCAAAGAAACACTGCATGGTTCAAAAATGGGAAGGGTGTATGCCAGGGATGTGTCCCATCTCCATATGTTTTCAACCTGTATGCAGAACAAATCATCCAGGAGGCCGGGCTCTATGAGGAGAAATGTGGCATCAAGATTGGTGGAAGATCTATAAACAATCTGTGTTATGCAGATGACACAACCCTGCTTGCTGAAACTGAGGAGGACCTGAGGTGCTTGCTACTGAGGGTCAGGGACTGCAGCCTTCAATATGGATTGAGGCTCAATGTCAAGAAGACAAAGATTCTCACCACTGAACCAATTGGCAGCATCAGGATGGACGGTGAAGAGATTGAGATTGTTCACAGCTTTAGTCTGCTTGGCTCCACAATCAACACTCTTGACACCAGCAGCCAGGAAATTAAAAGATGTATTGTGATGGGAAAGTCTGCTGTTAGGGACCTCTCTAAAGTACTCAAGAGCAATGGTGTATTTCTGAGACTAAGGTGCATCTGGTACAGGCCATGGTCTTTGCAATCACTTGTTATGAGTCAGAGAGCTGGACAATGACCAGGGAGGATAGAAGGAGAATTGATGCTTTTGAGCTTTGGTGTTGGAGAAGAGTGCTGAGGGTGCCATGGACTGCTGAGAAAACAAACAGATTCATCCTAGAGAGGGTTAAACCGGGCTGCTCCTTGGAGGCAAGGATTCTGAGGCTTTGTCTGACATACTGTGGTCATGTTGTAAGGAGACACTGGTCCTTGGAGAAGGACATCATGCTTGGGAGGGTGGAGGGAAGGCTCAGGAGGGGAAGGCCCTCTGGGAGATGGATTGATTCGATGACTGGGGCAATTGGGATGAGTGTGTCGGAGACAGATTGGCACAGGACAGAGCAGAGTTTAGAGCTGTTGTGCATAGGGTTGCTATGAATCAAAAATGACTCAACGGCACATAACAACAACAACATGAATTTTGTATGAAAACTAATATAAAATTTTAAAAAAGTATTTGTGATGAATAAATTATTGAATGTCCAAAATTTAATCATTCTGTTTCAGCCTCATTTCTGTTACCACAACAATCTTTTCTGACTACCTTCCTTTTTTATGTTTTCAAATATTTGCATTTCAATCACCAGTTATCATTAAAGCATAGTGATTGCATATTTGGTGAGTTTTGTACTGCAAAATTTTATAAAAATCTTCAATTTCCTCCTCATTGGCTTTAGCTTTTGGTGCATACATGTGAATAATAGTATACAGGTCTTCCTTTTATGTTGTTGTTGTTGTTGTTGTTATGTGACATCGAGTCCCCTGAGACTCATAGTGACCCTAAGTACAGCAGCCCTAAACCCTGCTCTATCCAGTGCCAATCTCACTGCCTCTGACACATCTACCCCCATTACCCCAGTCACTGAATCAATCCACTTCATAGAGGGTCTTCCTCTCTTGTGCTATCCCTCCATCCTCACAGGCATGTTGGGAGGACTCTAAGGACTGGTCCCTCCTTGCGACAAGTCCCAAGTATGTCAGACAATGCTTCCTTGTATACCTATGACTCACAGCATTGCACTTCAGGATAGAACTTGGACTCTGTGTGCCTGCCTGATTTTGCTGTAATTGCCATTTTAACTATGGATACAAAACCATTCTTACTGTAATTCATTCCCATCATAATATATCATATAATTGCCTGATTCAAAGTGGATAAAGCCAGTCCATCTCATCTCACAAATGCCTAGAATGTCAATGTTCACACATTTCATTTCATTTTTTAAAATGCAAATTTTTCCAACATTCATACTTTGTATGTTCCATATTCCATCTATTAAAAGGATGTTTGCAGCTGTTTCTCCTCATTTTGATTGACTTTTACCTCTAATAATATCATATCTGTGCTCCTGTCTTGTTCATAGAGGTTTCAGAGGCCTACTATTTCAGAAGAAGGTCAATCCTGCTTCCTAGTCTATCTTAATCTGAGACTAAAACCACTAATACCTGTCCATCGTGGGTGGACGCCTCTGGCATTTCATATGCTGGTGATACAGCTTTCAGCATCATGACAAGCCCCAAATTATCTCAGTACAACAAACTGTACTGTTTACTCAGAACAGAATAAAAAAAGTATAGCTTAGTACAGAAAAAAAAAAGATGAGTGCTGTACTGATTAGAACAGTAAACAAGAACACAGATACTCAAGCTACAAAGTAGTTAGCAACATGTGGATCAAATCCCCAATACAACAAACTCACAGCTGAATCTCACAGTTTAGAAGGCTCAATATTAGAACCCCAGGAGCCAGCTCTAAGGGAAGGCTTTTTCTGATCATCCTGGAGGAAGGTCATTGTTCTTGAACTTCTGCTCTAGGATTGTTGAGGACAGTGGTGGTGTGTCCGAATAAGGCCCTGCATGGGAGACCTTCAGGAGAGGCACCTGGCTGGGAGGGCAGACTACTGCCCCAGGTGAGGATGATGTCTCAGCTAGATTCTGTATGCAGGTGCTCCACCTTTGGCCTGAGGGCTCGAAGCAGAGGCAGGGTGTAACCTGAGGAAGACGATGCAAGCAGAATGTAAAATGCTTTCTTGCATTGCTGCAGATTGCTTGCTCCAAGCATTATGTAGAATAACACCTGTTTAAAAGTTGAATTTCTGTAAAAATACACATATATGTTGCATTAAAAAATGTAATAAAAAAAGAAAAAAGAGTTGAATTTCTGATCACCATTCCAACTTTTGTGGTTATTAGCTGCTATGAAGTTGATGATCCCTCAGGGTGTCCCCATAATGAAGTACTGTCCAACCAGCTCTGGGGCATCTCCAAGATCAAATGGGGATCAGACTCTTTATTGGTTATTTGGGGAAGTATCACTAGTCTGTTCTTCCTAGTCCATCATAGTCTGGAAGTTCCACTAAACCCTGTTCAGCATCATAGCAACATGTACTGACACAGAGTTGGCTGTCCAGAAAGTGGGTTGACTGGGAATTGAATCCCCCCTAAAAATTCAGATTGACTGAAAATGTATTTGTTATTGTTGTTGTTATGTGCTGTCTTGTCAGAACTGAGTCATCGCTGACCCTCCAAATGGGATTTCAGAGGGTGTAAATTTTACAGAAGGAAGCTGACCATCTTTTCTTCAAGAAGCAGCATGTGGATTTGAACTACGTACCTTTAGATTGGAAGCCCAATTCTTTACCAATTACGCCACCAGAGCTCCCTGAAAATATGTTTAAAAAGATGTAATTCATTCACTGCTGTTGTGTTGGAACCAGTGGGTTAGTGAAGCTGTAAATTATATAGAAGGAGTTTCTCCATTTTTCTGCCTCAGAATGACTGAGGACTTGGAATTGTTCTAGTCCACCAGAGCAATTATTGAGACTTCTGACTGTCAAATGCCATCGAGTTGAATACGATTTGGAGTTTCCCTATGAACAAATCTGAACCCTCATCTATCCTGTACCATCGTTACCACACTTGATATATTTGAGTTCATTGCCACAGTATCAATCCATCCCATTGAGGGTCTTTCTCTTCCTTCATTGACCCTCTACCTTTCCAAGTATGATGTCCTTCTCCAGGGAATTCAGACTTAGATCTATGGTCATCCCAAAATTGGTTATAAATCATAGGGAATGTGTATTTAAGAAAATACACTGTTGTTGTTAGATGGCATCGAGTTGAACGTGGAGACTGTGTGACCAACAGATCTGAACCCTGTCATATCCTGATCATCTCTGACACAGTTGAGTCCATTACTACACTCACTGTGCTTATCCATCACATAGAGAGTCTTCTCTTCTTTCATTGATGCCCCACCTTTCTAAGTGTGATGTCCCTTTCAAAGGAATAGCTGTACCTTAGCAACATGCCCAAAGTATGTGTAACTTCACCATCCTTGCTTCCAACGAGGATTTTGGCAGCCACCTTTTCAAGACATAGCTGTTTGTTCTTTTGGCAGTCATGGGATATTCAGTACTCTTTTCAACACCACAATTAAAAAGCATCAACCTTTTGGTCATCCTTACTTACTATCCAGCTCTCTGATGCGTAGCAGGTGATTGAAAAGACTATGACCTGATACAGGTACACCTTAGTCTTCAAACTAATGTCACTGCTTTTCAGTATTTTGGAGAAGTCCCTGACAGCCAACTTGCCCAGTGCAATGTGTCTCTCTGTCTCCTGACTGTAGGGTGTTGACTGTTAATCCAGGTAAGATGAATTCATTTCAATCTTTTCTCCATCCATCCTGATGTTGCTTATTGGTCCAGTGGTGAGAATTTTTGTCTTCTTTATGTTGAGTTGCAATCCTTTTCAGCAAGCAAGCAAGGTGTGTCATCTGCATAATACAGGTTGTTGATGAGTCTTCCTCCAATCCTAATGCCACATTCTTCTTTATAGAGTCCATTTTCTTGAATAATTCGTGGTGTATTTAGCCTATTGCGTTAAAAATTTCAATTGCAGCAGTTTCACTATTAATTTCATTTTTTTACCTTCGAAACACTCTGAATACTTCCTGCTCTAATATTTACTTTTACTCATTCTTTTTGGTTAATAATGCTCCTTTTGTGCTTTCTTTTTTCTTAATGTCTTTTTCAGAATGTTCAGCTTTTGCTCAAATAAGCCCCGAGACTGTGCCTTTCTCTCTTTATTTTCAACATTTTCATTTAATACTCATTTAAACTCTGCCTCTCATAAGCACCTTTCTTCTCTTTAGATAACTGACATTCACCAACTTATATTTTCCAACTTCTGACAATGACAATCATGAAAATTTTCAGTAACGTGGAAGGGCTGCAATGGTGTGGGTTAGTATCATTTGGATACTACTATTCAGTTTTATTTCAAGTGTAGAGTAAGTTCTTGAACAAATTATATAAATTCCGCCTCTTAATGCCACAGTGGACACTCTGAGAAGCCATTTTACCAGGCAGCTTTAAAAAGAATCCAGTCTTATTTGATAGTCTTTGAATCTCCAACTTTTTGTATTGTTTGAATAGCCTGTGTTATTTGTTTCTTGTTTTGCTTTCATTTTCCAGCATGAAGAGACAAGAGCACTGGTCCTGCAGCCTCCACCTTCAAGAGGAAATCCAAAGGAGTTTCTGGCATGTGTGGCATTGCTTAGCAATCCACCCAAACAAACATGTTTCCCCCTCATTTTTCCTCCAGTCCTTATTTATTCAAGAACATTGTGAAATAAATTTTTACCACTTGACATCTGAAATCATGAGAAGGAAATTTTGGTGTTTGAGGCTTCACAAGACGAACTGCTCACCAGCGTAAAACTTTGACTTTGTTTTAGTCTTCCTTTTACTGATTTAGCAGTGCAAGGCGGGGGTTTGTGGTATTCTTCCCCACATCTGCATTTTGGTTTGGATTGGCCTGGACGTGGCCCTGCCTCTGTTGGGATTGTCTTGGCACCGTGGTTGACTGGCACTGTGATGCTGATGACCTAAACTCTGTCTCTGTTTCCTTCTCTCCATAATGAGGTTGAGTACTGCCACAGTATTGAAAATCCATACAGAAATGCTATTAACAATATAATAATGGAGAAATAATTCATCACTTATTAGGACCATGCTGTCACAGATCATGTTGAATTCTGGTTAAACAAAGATAAAACATGTGACTCAAATCTTGTAAGCAAGCTGCCTGGAAACAGTGCCCAAACCCTCTTCTACACCCCATAAAGTTTATGAACAGTTTTAAACCCAGACATTCTATGCTCCAGGAAGTGTCCTTAGCTACAATCTCTACCTCCCCAGCATGAAATTACAGCCTTTGGTATGTATTACATTTCAACATCAAGAAAACAAAGGTCCCCATCACCGGGTCAGTAGTCAACATCATGATAGATGGAGAAAGGATTGAAGCTGTCGATGATTTCATATTGCTTGGATCAACTATCAAACCCTTGGTAGCAGCAATCAGGAAACCACATTGCATTTGGCAAGTCTGCTGTCAGAGACTTCTCCAAAATACTTAGGTGTGAGACACAACAAGATAAACAACCCAGGTGCAAAATGGGCACAGCATATGAACAGACACTTTCACCAAAGAAGATATTCAGATGGTGAACAAACACACGAAGAAATGTTTAAAATCCCTAGATCTAAGAGAGATGCAAATCAAAACAACCATGAAATATTATCTCACTCCAGTAAGAATAACAAAATTCAACAGAGCAGCAAACAACAAATGCTGGCCAAGTTATGGAGAAACGAGAACCCTTTTTCGCTGTTGGTAGGAGTGTAAAATGATGCAACCACTCTGGAAGGCACTATGGTGCTTCCTCAAAAAGCTGGAAATAGAAATACCATTTGACCCAGCAATTCCACTACTAGGAATATACCCTAAAGAAACCATAACTGTCATGCAAGAAGATATAGGCACACCCATGTTTATTGCTGCTTTGTTCACAATAGCAAAGATTTGGAAACAACCCAGTGCCCATCAACAAACAAGTGGATAGAGAAACTGTGGTATATTCACACAATGGAGTATTATTCAGCACTGAAAAAAAGAACTCATGAACTATTATACAAAATGGGTGACCTTGGAGGACATCATGCTGAGTGAAATATCTCAGTCACAAAAAGACAAATACTGTATAATGCCACTGTTATAAGACAGGATTGACAGGAGGGTTGGAGGAAAACTAAGAAAAGGGGATAAATAATGTATATGGCATTGAAATGGATAAGGGAGAAAACTTTTTTTTAAATTTTGTTTTATTATTGTGCATGTGTGTGTACCCTCAAATCAGATCTGACTTGTACAGGAGGAGATTGTTCCTCCTTCTCCAGCAGAGCATCTGGAAGGGAGAAAACTTTATAAAAGGGATATATGATTAGGTATTACTGGCATGACAAGAGTCCAGAATAAGAGCTGCATAGTAAAGTCGACTGTGAGGGGTGGGGGCATTGTATAACAATGAAAGACTTTTTTTTCCCAAAGGTAAAAGTGAACTGGGGGAGGGGTGGGGAGGCAGGGAGGAAAATATGCAACAATGAATCAATGGAAATCCAAGTTCTCTATAAACTTTCATTAAAATCTCAATTAAGAAAAGAAAAAAATACATAGGTGCAATGTCAGTTTGAAGATTAAGGTGTGCCTGATTCAGCTTATGGTCTTTTGAAACTCCTGGTATGCCTCTGAGATCTGGACAATGACCAAGAATGACAGAAGAGGAATTAATGCCTTTGAGTTGTGTGTTGGAGAAGAGTGCTGAATATCCCATGAACTGCAGAAAGAACAAGCAGATATGTCTTGGAGAAAGTGCAGCCAGAGTGCCCTTTGGAGTCAAAGATGATGATCCTTCATCTCTCATATTTTAGACATATAGGGACATCATGCTTGAAAAAATAGAGGTTGGGTAAAGGAGAGGAAAATCTCAAATGAGATGGATTGACCAAATGACTGCATCAATGGGATCTAGTGAGTCAGAGAAGATGAGGATGGCACAGAATAGGGCACGGTTCAGGTCTGTTCATAGGGTTGCCATTAGCTGTACTCAACTCAATGGCACCTAACAACTACCTCATAGCTCTTTTTCAAAATGTTATCTTATATTGAGAATGTTGTTGATAGCTGTCGAGTTGAGCACGACTCCTAGCGACCCTATGAACAAAAGGCCTGAAGCCTTGCTATAAGCCCCAACATTTATCAAAGTTCATAGAATTTCCAGAGTCATGCTGTTTAGGAAGTGGATGCCACTCCTGCTTCCAGTATACTGAGAATATAAGAATAAAAAAGACTTATGGCAAGATAGTGTACCATGTCGGACAGTGTCTCAGACTCTCAACAACAAAGACCCCAAGGAAACAAAGATGCAAATATGGATGGTAATCATGGAATCCTGAGTCTGAAAGGAAACAAATGGCAAAGAAGTAGTACAAATACTTTAGGCATGTTGTCAGGAGAGGTTAGTCCTTGAAAAAAAAATCCTTTTGCTTCGGAAAAGTAGAACATTAGAGAAAGAGAGGGAGACCCTCCACAAGGTGAACTGCTACAGTGACTACAACAATGTGCTTGAGCAAGGTGGAGATTATGCAAATGGCACAGGATAGGACAAGGTTTCAATCTGTTGTTCATAGTAACAGTCTGAGGCTGAGTCAACTTGATGGCACCTCACATCAACAAGTTCAAATACTGAGTGAGAGGAGAAATGGAATGAAAGCATCCAATGCAGAGATAGAGTGGCAGATTGTAAGCTGAACAGACACAGCACAATCATTTTAAACTTTTAAAGGAGCATTTTGATCAAGGCAGGTACCCAGGACAGCATCTGTGCCCACAGTGGTGGCTGGCTCATGACCAACTGCATTCTCCCCCTTATTCTCCATGGTGATGGGGGGGCAGTTGGAGGAAGATAAGTGATGTGATGTTATCCATTACTCAGTTGTAAGAGGATCAGAGTAGGATGTTGTTTTTGCTGGGAACCATTAGGCCTCCTGTGAACCACAGCCACCTTATGAACAATGGATTTGAACTTGGCATGATCCTGTGCCATCCTCATTTTCTCTGATATACTTGAGTCCCTTGATATAGTCACTCCATCAATCCATCTTGTAAAGGGTCTTCCTCTCTTTCAATGACCCTTCACCATTCCAAGAATGATGTCTTTTTCTAAGGAATAGCTCCTCCTCACAACATACCTAAAATATGTGGGACAAAGTTTCACCATCCTTGCCTATAAGAAGCACCCTGATTGCACTTTTTCCAAGATACACTCATTTGCTCTTTAAGTCCATGGGATATTCAGTGTTCCTCTCCAACACCACATCTTAAGGTAGTCATTCTTCTGTCATCTTTATTCATTGTCCAACTTTAAGAAGCAGGACAAGTACATGAAAATACTTGGATCAGGTGCACCTTAGTCTTTAAACTGAAACCAGTGCTCTTTAGCACTGAAAAGAGGTTCTTGACTCTGGACTTTCCCAATGCATTTCTTGACTGTTGGTACTAAGGATATCGACTGTGGATCCAAGTAAGATGAAATCTTAGACAACTTCAATCTTTTCTCCATCTGTCATGCTATTGTGTAATTGGTCCAGTGGTAAGAATTTTTTTCCTTGATATTGAGATGTACCTAATCTATACTTGGATCAAGAGGTAGTCATCAGAACAGAGCAGCGAGACACTGTTCCAAAATCAAGAAAGGGGTCCGTCAGGGATGTATTTTGTCTCCAT
>NW_006399792.1:129863-139013 GCF_000299155.1 Elephantulus edwardii
AAAAAAAAAAAAAAATACAGTCCTGATGCATGCTTTTCTTGACTTTAAACCTTGCAGTGTTTCCTTCCTTTGTTAGGGTAACAACTTTTTTGTTGACATCTAGGTTTTGCATGAGCATAATTAAATCTTTTGGGATTACCATTGTTCTCAGTCTTAGCCATAATTTGCTGATTTCCATAGTCAAATGCCTTTGAATAGTCAGTAAAAGATAAATATCCTTTTGATATTCTCTGCTTTCAGTCAAGATCCATTTGACATCAACAGTCTTATAAACGGTGCCACAGCTTCTCCGAAATTCAGCTTGAATTTCTGGCAGTTCTTTGTGGATGTATTCTTCTAGCCATTTAAAAATAATGTTTACTAAGATTTTACTTGCGTATAGTGTTAACAATATCATTCAATAATTTCCATATTCTGTTGTCCTTAGGTGCTGTCATGTCAAGTATGACTCAGTGACTTTATGATTGACAAATCTGAACCTTGTCCTGTCCTGTACCATCCTCACAGTCTCTGACACACTCAATCCACTCCTGCAGTTAGTGTGTCAATCCATGTGGTTGAAGGCCTTCCTCTTCTTTGCCATTTCTCTACTTTTCCGAGCATGATGTCCCTCTCCAAGGAATAACCTATCCTAGCAACATACCCAAAGTATGTGAGATGGAGAGCTTCATCATCTTTGCCTCCAAGAAACATTCCGGCTGCAACTTCTCCAAGACATGTCTGTTCTTTTGGCAGTCCATGGGATGTTCAGCTCTCTTCTCCAACACCACAGTTCAAAGGCATCAATTCTTTTCCCATCATCCTTATTCACTGTCCAGCTCTCAGATGCATTGAAAGCAGCTGAAAAGACCATGGCCCGAGTCATATGCACTTTTTTTCATTAAAGTGACTTCACTGCTCCTCAGTAATTTGGAGAGGTCCCTTAACTATAGACTATCCCAGTGCAATAACTCTCCTAATCTCCTGACTGCTGGGACCAAGTGTATTAACTGTAGATCCAAGTGAGATAAAATTGTTGACAGTCCCAATCTTTTCTCTATCTGTCATGATTTTGTCTATTGGTGCAGTGGCAAAGGATTTTTGTGTTCTTCATGTTGAGATGCAATTAATACTGAAGGTTGCAGTGTTAAGCTTTCTGTTGCAAATTTTTCAAGTCCTCACTTTTAGCAAGCAAGATTGTGTTATCTGCATAATGAAGGTTATTGATGAAATTTCCTCCAATCCTGATGCTACATTCTTCTTCAGAAAGTCCAGCTTCTCTAATTAATCATTTGCTCAGCATACAGATTAAATAGGTATGGAGAAAGATTGTACAACCCAGATGCACACTTTTCCTCATTTTAAACCATGCAGTGTTCCCTTTCTCTATTCACATAATAGTCTCTTGCTCTAAGTATAGGTTTCACAGGAACACAATTAGGGGATCTGGGATTCGCATGCTTCTCAATGTTAGCCATAATTTGTTATGATCCAAACAGAACAAATAGGCATTCTTTACTTTTAGCCAGGATCCATCTCACATCGAAAATGATGCCATAACCTCTTCTAAAACCAACTTGAACTTCTGACAGTTCTCTGTCTAGGTACTGTTCTAGCTGGTTTTAGTTTTATTTCTTTTTTTTTCTCTAACATTTTTTTTTCTCTCCATCATTCACTTTTATTTCCTGCGAGAGGGTATGTTGAGGTGATGATAGTTAAGTGAACTGGTATATACACAGTGACAATTCAGTAAAACAGGTGAAAAAGGTGTATCAAGGTAATAAGACAGAGGCATAGATAGTGAAAGATAAGCCACACAAAAAGATTATAGTAAAAGAGAAATAAGAAGGAGAAGGGGTAAAGACTTCTGGAAATACAGAGGTGAACCCAAACCTTACAGCATGCTGTCAGTAGAAAAGGAGGTAAAGAGTGAAAGTTGTTCTAGCCTTTTTTTTTTTATCTTCAGCAGTATTGTGTTTGCATGTGATATTAATGATATCGTTCAATAATTTTCACATTTTGTTGGACCTTTCTTGGGAATGGGAACAAACATAGGTCTCCTCTAGTCAGTCAGACTGACAGCTGACAGATTAATTTTCTTCATTGGGAATAAGAACACATATAGGTATTTTCCTTTCTATTGGCCAGATAACTGCCTTTCAAGTTTCTTGACATAGACTGGGAAGCATGTTAGAGTTGAAACATCAATTTGTATTCCATCAGTGCTCACGGGACTGTTTTTTGCCAATGACTTTACTGCAGCTTGAACTTCTTGCTTCATTACCACTGTTTCTTGATCACATATTGCTTCTGAAATGGTTCCATATTAACAAATTCTTTTGGAATACAGTGAGTGTATTCCTTCCATCTTCTTTTGACATCCTTAATGAGGTCATAACCTTAATCTAATGAAAAGGGAGCTTCCCTGGAGTGTGGCAAACTCACAGGACATAAAAGAAGAGAAGAAGCTAGTAAAGAGGGGTAATCACATGTCCAACAAAACAGGGAACCAAGATTGGAGCACATTCCTTGAGTTTAATCTTCCAATTTTCTGTGCTGAAAAACTTCTTCACACTTGGAAAGACCAAGACATGAAGAACTTCACAGAGTGCCAAGCATGTAGATACTAAAGGAAGTAAGGACTTTCTTCTAGAACCAATAGAGAATGTCTCCTAGAGCCAACACCCTGAAATTGGATTTTCAGGTTCCCTATTGGTGAGAGAGCTCTGGTGGCCTAGTGGCAAGATGCTGCACTGCAATCCCAAAGGCATGTGGTTCAAGGCTACCGGCTGTTTCGTGGCAGTCTCCTCCTGTGCAATTAGCTGCCTCTGAAAACCCACCCACCGGAGGGTCAGCTATGGGTCGGCTCTGACTCTATAGTACACAACAAGAAGAAATGGTGAGAGTCTCTTCTGACATCCATTTCAGTTTTTCTTCCTCATCTTTGTAATGATCTTTTGCACTCTTCTTGGGTCATATTCCTTTTTCTAAAAAAAAAAAAATTAAATAACATTTTCATTTATACTGGTTTACTTATAAATTATTTTTCACACTGGATCATTCCCGATTCCTTTACTCATCCCTCCCTCTACCCATCAAATTGTAAGACCCAATGATTAACCACCCTCCCACCCATCCTCACCCCTCTGTTCTCTCTTTCCCCTCTTGTATCCTCATACATGTTCTACAATAATGGTCTTATACAGTATTTGGCTTTATGAGTCTGAGTTAGTCTACTTAGCAGAATCCTCTTGAGTCCTTCCCAAGTTAGGTAGTGATTTAGAAAATTGTTACTCGTACATGTTGTGTAGTTCCATTGTGTGAATGTATCATAATTTCTCAATCCATTTGATTGTGATTTGACATTTGGGCTATTTCCATGTTCATGCTATGGTGAATAATGCGGTTATGAACAATGGTGTACAAGTCTCCATATGTGCCTCAGTTCTCATTTTCTCAGGGTATATTCTAAGCAGTGGAATAGATGAGTCACATGGAATTTGCACGTTCAGCTTTTTGAGGAAACACCAAACTGTCTTCCAGGGTGGTTATACCATTTTACAATACCACCAACAATGGGTAAGAGTTTCTATCTCAACCACATCCTTTCCAACATTTATTACTTGCCCTGTTATTGCCACTGCTACTGGAGTGAGATGGATTCTCATTGTGGTTTTGATTTGCATCTCTCTTGTTATTAGTGATTTTGAGAATTTCTTCATGTGTCTGTTTGTGATCTGAATATCTTCCTTTGTCAAAAGTCTTTCCATGTCTTTTGTCAATTTCGTAATTATGTGATCAGTCTTTTTCTTGTGGAGGCCTGTAGGATTCTCTAAATTTTGATATGAGACCCTTGTCTGAAATGATATTGCCAAACAGATTTTTCCTAGTCAGTAGGTTTTCTTTTCACTCTGTTGGAAAAAGTTTTTGATGCACACAGGGATTTAATCTTCAGAAGGTCCCATTCATCAATTTAATCATCTCCAGATTGTGTGTTTCTGGCTGTATTTTGCAGTCTTTTTATACAATAGACTGGGAAATTTAAGTTTGATCCCAATTTGTCTCTGATGAGCTTCATGGTTTTGGGCTTTACTACCAGATCTCTGATCCACCTTGAGTTGATTTTTGTGTATAGGGTGAGATGCGGATCACACATCGTTCAGAAAACTGTACAGCTCTCTGCAAGTGGAAGTCCAGTTTTGCCAACACTACTTGTTGAAAAGGTTGTCATTTCCCCATTTAATGGGTTTTATTTCCTTGTCAAATATCAGTTGACCAGAGATAGCTGGGTCTATTTCTGGGTTCTGCATTCTGTTCCATTAGTTTATGTGCTTGTCACTTTACCAATACCATGCTGTTTTGGTTACTACTGCTGGGTAGTAGGTTTTGAGGTTAGGAAGTGTTATGCCTCCCCCTTCATTTTTGTTTTTCAGAAGTGTTTTCTTTAATCAAGATCTCTTTCCACTCCAAATAAACTTGACAATTTCCCTTTCAAATTCCTTGAAAATGAATTTGTTATCTGGATTGAGATTGCATTGAACATATAGATTCCTTTTGATAGGATTGTAAGTTTCACAATATTAAGTCTTCCTACTGGATCAGCTGGACAATGACTAGGGATGATAGAAAGAGAGTCGATGCCTTTGAGCTATGGTGCTGGAGAAGAGTATTGAATATACCATGGGCTACTAGGAGAACAAACAAGTTCATTCTGGAGAGGGAGAAGCCAGTCTGCTACTTTGAGTCAAGGATTCTGAAGCTTCGTCTGACATTCTTTGGACATGTTGCAAGGAGGGACCAGTCCTTGGAGAGGGACATTATGCTTGGGAGGGTGGAGGGACAGCACAGGCGAGGAAGACCCTCGATGGGATGGTTTGATTCCTTCACTGGGGTAATGGGAAGAGGCGTGTTAGAGACAATAAGATTGGCAAGGATAGAGCAGGGTTTAGGGCTGTTGTACAGAGGGGCACTATGAGTAGCAGGCAAATGAACGGCACTTAACAACAACAATAACAGCAACAACAACTGGATGATATTCTTGATATCCTCCCACAGCTCATCTGGTCTTTGTTCATTAGTGTTTATGGACTCAAACCTGCTCCTGAGATGCGTTTTAAATTCAAGTGGGATAGACTCAAGGTCAAAGTTTGAGTTTTGTGGGTTTATTTTAATTTTCTTTAGCTTCAGTTTGAACTTGTGTATGAGTATTTAATGGTCTATTCCACAGTCAGCACCTGGCCTAGTTTTCACAGCTGATATTGAGCTTCTTCAGTAATTCTTTCCACAGCTGTAATCAATCTGATTCCTGTATAAACCATCAGGTGACAACCATGTGTATAATCACCATTTGTGGTTTTTATTAAAGGTATTTGTGATGGTTAGGCTATGGTTATCAGCCTAACACTTAATCCACTGCCCTGCTTCAGCACATTGGCAGTTAGACCATTACTGTTCATTCTAGGGGAAACTTTATTTTTTTTTTGTTTGTTTGTTTTTATTTATATTGGTTTACTTACAAAGTTCGTGTACATTGTGTTTCACACAATTCTTCATTCACATTGTGTTTCATACAATCACTCCCATTCATTATATTTCATAAAATTAATCACCACTGAACTATGCCCATGGGAAAGTTTCTTCTTGAGAAGAGCTCTGGGGAAGAATTCTGGGGAAGAATTCTGGATTCTGATCGTCTCAGGCATTTATTGCTGTTCTTTGACTTCTTGATTTTGTTAGGTGCCATTGAGTCAACTATAACTCATAATGACCGTGTGAATAAGGGATCTGAATCTTGCTCTATCCTGTACTTTCCTACTGAATTAATACAGTCACTGTGTCAATCCGTTTTGTTGAGGGTCTTCCTTTCTTTCACTGATCCTTCACCTTTCCAAGCAAGATATCTTTTTTGAAGGACTGGTTCCTCAAGACAGTATGTGAGATGAAGTTTCATCATCCTGGCCTTTAAGGAGCACCCTGGTTGCACTTTCTCCAAGACATATTTATTTATTCTTTTGGTAGTCCATGGGATGTTCAATACTTTAACACCACAACTCAAAGGTGTCCATTTTTCTCTTGTCATCTTTAATCATGGTCCATTTTTCAGATGCATAGCAAGTAATTGAAAAGACTATGATTTGGATCAGGTGCACCATTACTCTTTAAACTATATTAGTGCTTGTCAGCGCTTTGGAAAGGTCTTTGACAGCAACATATCTTTTGGTTTTATGGCTGCTGGTCCCAAGGGTGTTGATTTTGAATCCAAGTAAGATGAAATCATGAACAACTTCAATATTTTCTCCATCTATCATGGTGTTGCTTACTGGTCCAGTGGTGAGGATTTTTGTTGTTTTTTTTTTAATATTGAGATATAAATCTGTATTAAAGACTGTTGTACTTGATCTTCTACAGTAAATATTTAAAGTCCTTTTCTCTTTCAGCAAAACTTTGTCTTCTGCACAACACAGATTGTTGATGAGTCTTCCTTTGACCCTGATACCCATTCTTTTTTACAGAGTCCAGCTTCTTGAATAGTTTCCTCACCATATAGATTGAACAGGTATGGAGAGAAGATACAATCCTGACACACATTTTTCTTAATTTAAAACCATGTAGTGTTCCTAAATATCCCATGGGCTTCCAAAAGAACAAAGAGTTATAGCTTGGAGCACAGCTCATTGGAGGCAAAGATGGTCATGTTCCTGGGAGAGGCTGTTCTTTGGAAAGAGACATCATGCTTGGAAAGGTGGACCATCAGGGGAAGTGTGGAAGATCCTCAATGAGATAGATTTACTGTGACTTCACAAGTGGGCTCAAGAGTGTTGGAGATTATGAGAATAACACAAGTTAGGAAAGGGTTCAAATGTGTTATTCACAAGGTTGTCATGAGTTGTGTTTAACTTAACAGCAACTAACAACATAAAGTGTTCCTTTGCTCTGTTCACACAGTAGCTTCTCTTGGTCTAGATATAGGTTTCACATGAGCAAAATCAAGTGTTAGTATTCCCATTTTTTTTTCAATTTTTGCCATGATCTGTTAAGATCCACACAGTTAAATGACTTTGCATAGTCAATAAAGCACAGATAGACATTCTTCTGGTCTGCTCTGTTTCCAGCTAGTATCCATCTGACATCAGCAATGATAACTCTGGTGCCATGGCCTCTTCTAAACCCAACCTGAACTTCTAGAAATTCTTTGTCATTGTATTCTTCCAGCAGTTTCTATTATCTTCAACAATAATTTGCTTGCATGTAGTATTAATGATTTAATAACACAATAATTTCCACATTCTATTGAATCCCCTTTCTTCAGGATGGAAATAAATATGGATCTCTTCCAAACAGTTGATGAGGTAGATGTTCTTCAAATTTTCTGGCATAAACTTTTAGGATCCACTTTATTCCAGAATGAACTCATGTTAACTGGAAATATTTTCAAAGACCCTGATCTCCAAACAAGGCCACATACACAAGTACCAGGGATGAGAACTTCAGCATTAATTTTGAAAGAATGAAATTCTATCTATAACAGTATTGTGTTGTTAGAGAACCATGCTTCCCCATTCTGTGTACCTCACTAGGGCTCATTAAATACCTCACTGTTCTCAAGCAGTGAGTCAAGCACTCAAACTGGGCCAGTTAGAGCATCATATCTTCTTAGACCCTTTAATTAGTATTGTTGTTGTTATATGCCATCGAGTCACCTGCAACTCATAGCAACCCTATGTACAACATATCTAAACCCTACTCTATCCTGTGCCAATCTTTTTGTTTCTGACAAACCTATCTCCATTACCCCAGTCTCTGAAACAATCCATCTCATCAAGGTTCTTCCTCTCCTGTGCTGTCCCTCCACCCTCACAAGCATGATGCCCCTCTTCAAGGACTGGTCCCTCCTTGCAATATGTCCAAAGTATGTCAGATGAAGCCTCAGAATCCTTGCCTCCAAAGAGCAGCTTGGTTTAACCCTGTCTAGAAAAAACGTGTTCATTCTCTTAGCAGTCCATGGTATATCCAATACTCTTCTCCAACACCACAGCTCAAAGGCATCAATTCTCCTATCATCCCTAGTCGTTGTCCACCTCTCTGGTGCATAGCACGTGAAAGACCATGGGCTATATTTGGTGCACCTTATTCTCCAGACTGAAATCTTTGCTCTTTAGTACTCTGAGAAGTCTCTGACAGCAGACTTTCTCAATGTAATACATTTTTAAATTTCCTGGCTGCTGGTACTAAGAGTGTTGATTGTGGAGCCAAGCAAACTAAAGCTGTTTACAAATCTCAATCTCTTCACCATTCATCACGATGCTGCCAATTGGCCTGGTGGTGAGAGTCTTTGTTTTCTTGATATTGAGCTTCAATCCATATTGAAGGCTGTAGTCCTTGACTTTTTGCAGAAAACACTAGTATTAATATTTTTGAATGGTCCCAAGATCCAGCTTGGTTCAATTAAAGTAGGATTAGGACCCCCCCCCCCACCAAATTACTGGAAAAGAAAAGTTTTTCTTCTCACTATATTTGGAGCTGTGAAGATGTAAACCCAGACATGCTGGCAGCCAAAACACTCATATTCAAGGGGGAAAATGGAGCCAATAACACACACACACACACACACACACACACACACACACACACGTATAATGTGAAAACTGGAAGAATGCCAAAATAGAAATAGTTGTTATGATTGAGTTGCTATATCATTCAAGAACATTATGAACTACATATTTATCATTTTCCGTTTTGGCAGATAAAAAGATAATATTAATATTCTATGTCTTTATCCAAATTCAAAAGAATTTGGACAAGAAGAAACAAGAACAGAATCTTTCACCAACTCTAATGTATTCACTACGACCCTTTGAATGTAGTTGTTTAAACTCTTTGAATCCAACTGTACTATCATTACCTAGATTTTCCAAAAAGTTAGTCATAATGATGGTTATATATCACTGAGAATGTTACTAATGCCATTGCATCAAACACCTAAAGATGCAGTTGCTAGAAGGGACTATTCCTTGGAGAGGGACAAACCCTTAGACCATACAAATAATTAAACTGGATAAATTATGTATATTGTATTGAAACAGATGAGGGAAAGAACAGATTAGAAGTGATATATGATTATTACGGTTAGCACAGGAATCCAGAATTAAGGTTGCATAGAGAAGTGTACTC
>NW_006399792.1:139113-140421 GCF_000299155.1 Elephantulus edwardii
AAGAAAACAAAGACTCTCACCACTGGGCCAATTGGTAGCATCAGTATGGATGGTGAAGAGATTGAGATAGTTAACAGTTTTAGTTTACTTGGCTCCACAGTCAACACTCTTGGTAACAGCAGCCAGGAAATCAGGAGAGGAACTGCATTGAGAGAGTCAGCTGTGAGGGACCTCTCAAGAGTACTGAAGAGCAACGATGTCAGGCTAGAGACTAATATGCTCCTGATCCAGGCTATAGTCTTTGCAATTACATGCTATGCATTAGAGAGTTGGACAGTGAGTAGGGATAATAGAAAGAGAATTGATGCCTTTGAGCTGTGGTGTTGGAGAAGAGTGTTACATATACCATGGACTGCTAGGAGAATGAACAGGTTTGTCCTGGAGAGGGTGAAGCCAGAATGCTCCTTGGAGTCAATGATTCTGAAGCTTCGTCTGACATACTTTGGGCATTTTGAAATTAGGGACTGGTGGTCCTTGGAGAGGGACATCATGTTTGGGAGAATGGAGGGGCAGTGCAGGAGAGGAAGACCCTCAATGAGATGGATCTATTCTGTGAGTGGAGTGGTAGAAATGAGTGTGTTTGAGACGGTGAGGTTGGCACAGCATAGAACGGCATTTAGGGCTCTTGTACTAAGCTATGAGTTGCAAGCGGCTCGATGGCACATAACAACAACAACAACAGCAATTGAGATGTAATCTATATTTAAGGCTGCAGACCTTGATTTTCTACAGTAAGTATTTCAATCCACTTCACTTTGAGTAAGCAAAGTTGTGTCACCTGCATAATGAAAGCTGCTGATAAGTTTTCCTTGAACTCTGATGCCACATTCTTCATTTTATAGTTCAGCTTCTCTCTTATTTGCTTCACATACATATTGAATAGGAATGGAAATGGGCACAGGATATGAACAGACACTTCACTGAAGAAGACATTCAGGTGGCCAACAAGCACATGAAGAAATGTTCAAAGTCCCTAGCTCTAAGAGAGATGAAAATCAAAACAACTATGAGATATCATCTCACACCAGGAAGAATAGCAAAATGTAATAGAACAGCAAGCAACAAATGCTGGTGAGGATGTGGAGAAACTGGAACTCTTATTCACTGTTGGTGGGAATGTAAGATGATGCAACCATTGTGGAAGGGGGTGTGGCGCTTTCTCAAAAAAGTGCAAATAGAGATACCATTTGACCCAGCAATCCCATTACTGGGAATATACCCCAGAGAGACCATGTCTGCCATCCAAGCAGATATATGCACACCCATGTTTATTGCAGCTTTGTTTACAATAGCAAAGAGTTGGAAGCA
>NW_006399792.1:143654-150362 GCF_000299155.1 Elephantulus edwardii
AAGCATCCTTGATTACAGCAACTCTAGGTTTGAATCTGTTCTTCAGTTCCTTGAGCTTAAGAAATGCTGAGCGAGTTCGGCCCTTTTGATTTTCTGACTCTAGTTCCTCGCACATTTCCTCGTAGTATTTTGCTTTGTCATTCCGAGCAGCCTCCCATTCTTCTCAGAGTCAACCATAGATTGTTGTGATCCACACAGTCAAAAGCCTTTGCATAGTCAATGAAGCAGAAATAATCAGTGAAATTGCTTCTTCCCTGGCCTCTTCTGACTCTATCTTGAATTTCTGGCATTTTCTTGTTGATGTACTTTTCCAGCCATTTCTGACTAATATTTTGCAGTATTATTGCCATAATTCGTTCATTTTTACATTCTGTTGATTCACCCTTTTTTCTTCCCCCCCTTTTATTATTAAATAAAATTTCTTACATTAAAAAAGGTTGGAGGTCACAAAACGATGTGAAGAGTGGGGCTATCAGTCAATGTTTTTTAATACTTATGATTTCTTTTTTTTTTAAAAATCAAAGTGATTGTCTTCCCCCCCCCCCCCCCCCCCATTTGGTAATAGGGACACAGATTCTTTGGCTCCTTCATGCTGAACAGTGGCATTGAGATGAAGGTGAAGGGGAGCCTCCTTTAACACTTTACTGGTGATTTTCAGTTGAAGTTGCATCCCTTTTTGTTCCATGAGAAGATAGTCTCATGATTTTTTCTGCCCTCTGGACTATAAGGTGTTTGCATTGGTGAGTCCAGTGAGAGTGGCTGTCTGAACTCTGAGGCTCCATCTACTTTCACCTCCTTAGCTGGCAGTTATATTTTTCTTTTGTCTCTGGAACCACTTTCAGGGTTCAGATTCTGGAACAAGACTCTGTTTAGGTCACTAAGGACTGTGATCAAGGACAGGCAGCACTTCTAGCTCCAGCACTGTCTTCATTGCCCCTACCTTTAGCTCTTTTTTCTGAATTAGCACAAATATGGATCTTTCCCAGTTCATTGGCCAAGTAGCTGTCTTTCAGATCTCTTTGAGCAGATGAGTGGAGCACACCCAATGCTGCACATGCTTGCTGAAGTAGTACAATTGATATTTTGTCAATTTCTGTAGTCTCATTTTCCGTATATATCTTCAGTATAGCTTAAACTTCACCTTTATGTACCATTGGTTTTTAATGCTACTTCCCGAAATAATTCACTGTTGGCTAATTCTTTTTAATACAATAACTGTATGCCTTTAAACTTTTTTGATGCTTCTTGGACAATTCATTATTTTACATATAGAAACATTCCAGTATTGTAACTTGAGGCTTGAATTTTTTCTTCAATTATTTCAGTTTGAGAAATATTGATTATATTCTTCCCTTTTGGTTTTCTGACTTCAGATCTTGGCACAATGCAATACAATATAAATTTGAAATCTTTGAAATCGTCTTCTTAACTCTGATTTCATCATCTGTTTATTTCTCTTTAGCTTCTCTATAGTCAAAAGCAAGTTTAAGAGTCTCTTGACATCCATTTTGGTTTTTCTTTCCTGTTTTTTGAAAAGTTTCTACTTTCTTATGCATGATGTCTTGGTTGTCATCCTATGATTCTTCTGGTCTTCAGTTATCAGTATTCAAGTCTTCAAATCAATCTTTGGATGGTTTCAAAAATCAAAGAGTATATATATTCAAGGTTATAGTTTGGCTTTTGTGGAATTGTTTTAATTCCCTTCAGCTTCAATTTGGACTTGCATATAAGCAATTGGTATTCTTTTCTGTGGTGGGCCTCTGGCCCTATGACTGATGAGACTGAGATTTTCCATGGTCTTCTTCCACAGATGTAGTGAATTTGATTCTTGTGTATTCCATCAGACAAGGTCCATGTATATGGTTGCAGGTTTTTGCAACTGATTGCACAAAGTTCTGCCACACAATCTTGGCTTCATATCTGTCATCAACGCCTTATTTCCCAACTACCAATTCTTTGTTTTCAATTTTGCATTTCAATAATCAGTTATTTTAATGCATCTTGATACATGTTTAAGTAATTTCAGTTTGAAGAAGTTAGTAGAGATCCTAAATTTCTTCATCCTTGGCTTTAGTGCTTAGTGAATATATTTGAATAATAGCCATATTAACAGGTTTTCCATGTATGTGTGTGGGTATTACCCTTTCACTGACAGCATTATACTTCAGGTAAGCTATTGAATTAATAATTTTTATGATGGTGTTGTTCTTATTATTTGCTGTTGAGTTGACATCAATCCATAGCTGACCCTCCAGTGGGTTTTCAGAGGCAGTAAATCACATGGGAATAGATTTCTCATCTTTTATTCATGGTGCAACTGGTGAATTCGAACACTGTGCTTTTGGGATTGCAGTGCAGCTTCTTACCATTAGGCCACAAGAACTCCCTATTTTGATGGTGAATGGGACACAATTTCTTTTCAGTTTATTTTTGCTGACATAGTACAGCATATGCAAAATGGCTAGTACATGTGCACTTAAGCTCGTTAATCTTTATGCATTCCATTTCAGTTTTGACAACTTCCAGTTTTCTCAGATTCACATTTTTTCACATTCCATGTTCCTTTTATTGATGAATGTTTACAGCTGTTTCTTCTTATTTTGAGTCTTGCCACATCAGCAAATGGAGGTTTTTTACTGAGTTAAAGTTCTACTGCATCCATATCATTAAGGCAGAGTCTACTTTGATCAGGCAGCTCATCCACAGTCTTATGGGCAAGATACATATTATCCTCCTGTGAAATTTACTGTGACCCTGCTTGTATTTGAAATACTGTTAATGTAGTTCCCAGCATCCCAGCTACACACAAGCCACCACAGTACAGCAAATGAGTGCATGATTTCTGGAGTCACATGAGACAGTAAAGTAGCTCCTTTCTTTGCCTGTTAATTCAGAGACATGAGCAGCCCAATGTGCCCAGGTGACATTCTTAATCTTCAATTCAATAATATAACTATTATGTCTCTCAGTAGGAATATTCCTGCCTTAGTAAATAAGAACAGTGACTCTAAAACACAGACTTTCAGATACAGGAAGCAGTTTATGGGTTAATAGTGGTGATAGTTAATTATGTGCCACTGAGTCTCCTGTGATATATAGTGACCCTATGTACAGCAGCTTCGAATCCTTTCCTGTCCTGAGCCAATCTCACTAATTCTGACTTAATGGCACAAAACAATAATATACTATGACAGGTTTGCAAGCAGGAGTGGCATCCACTTCCTAAATAACATGCCTCCAGAATTCTATGAACTTTGATAAATGTCGATAGTTGTAGAGGGGCTTCAGGCCTTTTGTTCATAGGGTCTCTATGAGTCATGCTCGACTTTAAGGCACTCAACAACAACAACAACAACAACAACAATGGTAATAGTGAATGATGCCCCTCTCATTTCTACCCTCTGGTAAATAACTCTAGGCCTGTGAATCTTGGCTAGTAGATGATGGTGCATATATAGTCTATATTGGGGCAGGGCATATATATCCTGCTGAAAGTATTGCCTCAACTATATAGCCATCTAATTCATCACTCTAACAAGCCAATTGATTAGAATGATAAAGATAATGATTGTTGTCGTTAGATATCATTGAGTTGAGAACTACTCACAGCAACCCTATTGAACCACAAATATGAACCCTGTCTTATACTGGGCCATCCTCATAATTTCTGACATAATTTGCCCATTTCTGCAGTCATTATGTCAGTATATCTGATTGAGGGTCAAATTCAAGTAAGATTAATTCATTGGCAACGTGAATCTTTTTCCTCATCAGGACAAAGACCTTTCCTCAGAACTGTTTGAGACAGAAATACTTCCCTAATCCTGACACCTGGGATTTGGACTTAGAGCCTACTAACCTCAAAAGATACTGGCAGCAGCATGAAAGACCAGTAGCAGTTGTTGTTATGTGCCATAAGTCGCTTGCAACTCATAGAGACCCTATGTACAACAGCCCTAAACCTTGCTCTATCCTGTGCCAATCTCACTGTCTCCGACACATCTACCCCCATTATCCCAGTCACTGAATCAGTCCATCTCATGGAGGATTTTCCTCTCCTGCATTGTCCCTCCACCCTCCCAAGCATGACATCCCTCTCCAAGGATTGACTAGTCTCTCCTTGAAACATGTTCAAAGCGTCAGAAGAAGATTTATAATCCTTGCCTCTAAGGAGCAGTGTGGTTTCATCCTCTCCAGAATGTTTGTTCTCTTAGCAGTCCATGATGTGTTCAAGACTCTTCTCCAGCACCACAGCTCAAAGTCATCAATTCTCCTTCTATCATCCCTAATCATCGTCCAGCTCTCTGATGCATAATAAGTGATTACAAAGACCATGGCCTGTATCAGGAGCACCTTAGTCTCCAGACTGACATCATTGCTCTTCAATAGTTTGGAGAAGTCTCTGACAGCAGACTTTCCTAGTGCAATTTGTCTTTTCATTTCCTGGATGCTGGTGCCAAGAGTGTTGACTATGGAGCCAAGTAAATGGAAGCTTTTAACAATCTCAATTCCTTCACGATATATCATGGTGATACAATTGGCCCAGTTGTGAGAATCTTTGTCTTCTTGATGTTGAGCTTCAATCCATATTGAAGACTACAGCCCTTGACTTTCTGCAGCAAGTGAGTCAGGTCTTCCTCAGTTTCAGCAAGCAGGGTTGTGCCATCCGCATAACACAGATTGTTGATGAGTCTTCCTCCAATTCTGATGCCACATTTTCCTCATCGAGCCAGCCTCCTGGATAACCTGTTCTGTGTACAGATTGAAAAGGTATGGAGGTAAGACACATCCCTGGCATACACCCTTTCCAGTTTTGAACTATCAAAAAAATGAATTGACACCTAAGCCATCATATGAAGGGTTGGCTGGGGAAGGGAGGAACTGGATGAAGTAGGTGGGAGTGAAAGTGGATGCTGGTGGAGTAGAGGGAGAGGGGAAGTGATGGGTCAAGATACAAATGCCAAGGAGGTAGGTCAACTCTGAATATATTTGTTATTTGCTCCTTTCTGTAAAATGCTTGTATAATGTGTATGTTATGTAATGATCTCCCATGATCTGATAAATCAAAAAGATTAAGGATGGTTGTAAAGGATTTTTCTTGTTGTTGTTGTTGTGTATCATAGAGTCAGAACCTACCCATAGCTGAATCATAGTGGGTTTGCAGAGGCAGTAATCACATGGGAGGAGATTGCCCATCCTCCTATGAAGCAGCTAGTGGCCTCAAACCATGGGCCTTCAGGATTGCAGTGCAGCTTCTTGCCACCAGGCCACCAGAGCTCCCTTTATACTTTCTTTATTTTTTTCTTGTCACGTGCCGTCGAATAGGATCCGACTGACACAGGAGAGGATTGCCCCTCCTTTTCCAGCAGAGCATCTGGTGGATTTGAACCTCGCGCCTTCAAGACTGCAGTGCAGCTTCTTGCCACTATGACAACAAAGCTCCCTAACTCCCTTTATACTTTCTAAAGCTGGATAGTTCTAAAAGGATTAATTCTGTCAGACGATATTTCCATAGGGTGTGGCAACATCTTTTATCTCACAAAAGATGAAAGGAGAGGAAATAAAGCTGAAAGAGGGATCCTTAGTAATTCAGAGAATTACCTGGAATGGAATATGCCCTTTTGGTTGAGTCTCTGCACTGAGAAGCACTTTGACAGCAGGAAAGAACACACGTGGAGATCTCTGAGATATGCTAGGCTTACAGATGCTGAAAAAAAAAAACCACACAAACTTTCCTTCAGAATCAACAGAGAAAGGACCTTGCCCTAGAACTGGTCCCTTGAATTTAGATGTCTCTCTTCCTAAATGTGAAGAGAATAAATTTGTTTAGCAAATCCATTTACTTGTGGTATGTTATAGCAACACTAGATAACTAAGACAGGATTCTGTCTAGATAATATTTAGAAATAATTTACAAGTATATATTTTAATATTTTAACTGAAACGGATTTTTTTTTCAATTTAGCTTTTTTTTGGAGTTTCTTTTGACTCTTCTGAAAGCTGAAGATACTGGCAACTGTATACACTTTAAAATCAACAACCATTTCCTAAAATTACAAAAATGAAGAAACTTTAAAATCAACAAAGTTCATTGATTTAAATTTTGTTTTAAAATTATAATTACAATAGTTTCTTTTACATATAGATTTAAATGCAATCTATGCTACACCCAGCACTTTTAAACCATGATTTCTCCCATCCCTAAATTCTTTCTCTTGACTCAATGCTTTTAGAATATATTTTTCATTATATAGGCTTTTTGGTTTGCTTTGTTTTTGGTTTTAGAAAGGACTCATTCATACCTCATTTTCAGAATTTGTACAAAGCTGAGAATGCTTTTCTATTGGATAGATATCATTCAGGATAGGCTAGACATAATATTCTTGGCTTAACAATTTCCCCCCGCCCCTCTTTATCATTATTTTGTAAACATTCCTTTTTCTCTTTCTTTTAATTTCTCAATTAAATGTTGCTATGGTGACAGAAATGGAGCTGGAGAGATAATGATCGAATTTTGCACAGTGACTTACTCATAGCAAATACATTTTTTAAGAGACATAAACGCAGGTTATATACCTGGATTTCACCTGATGGTCTGCATAGGAATCAGATTGATTACATATGTGGAAAGAACCGCTGGAGAAGCTCAATATCAGCTGTGAAAATTAGGCCAGGAGCTGATTGTGGAACAGACCACCAACTACTCAT
>NW_006399792.1:150462-155340 GCF_000299155.1 Elephantulus edwardii
AACCTCCGTAAATGTCTATTAAAATTAATAATAATAATAATAATAACAATAAATTAAAAAATGGGGTATAGGAGCAGAGGAAGAAAAAGAAAGTTCATCAGGATTTTTTCAAGTGTCTTTTGTATCAACATAAATGAAGCTAAGCATCCTCAGATCTACCTGGCTTTACAGGTTACCTGTTTTATATTTTACATAGGTGCTGTTGAATTGAGTGCCACTCATAGCGACCCTAAAAACAAAAGACCAGAACACCAGCTGCACCATCCTCACACTTCCTGACACACAAGAGCCCACTGCAACAGTCACATTATCAATCTACCTGGTTGAGGGTCTTCCTCTCCTTTTCTGACCCTCCACCCTTGCCAGTATCATGTATCATTCCAGTATCATTCCTCAGGGAATAATCCCTCCTAATAACATGCCCAAAGTATGCGAGGTGAAGCCTTATCATTCTTGCCTCCAAAGAGCACTCCAGCTGCACCCTCTCTAAGACATATCTTTTCATTTTCTTGGCCATCTATGGGCTGTTTGGTGTTTTTCTCCAACACTACAGCTCAAAGGCATGAATTCTTTTGCTGTCCTACTTATTCATTGTCTAGTTTTCAGATGCAGAGCAAGTAATTGGAAATACCATAGCCTGAAATCAGATGCACCTCAGTCCTCAGAGTGACATCATTACACTTCAGTAATTTGAAGAGGTTCCTAACTGCAGATCTTCTCAGTGCAAAGTGTCTCCTTGTTTCCTGACTGCTGGAACCAAAAGTGTTGATTGTCGATCCAAGCAAGATGGAGCTGTTGACAGTTTCAATCTCCTCTCCATTCGTCATGACACTACCTATCGGTCCAGTGGTAAGAATCTTTGTTTTCTTGACATTGAGATGCAATCCATACCAAAGTTTGCATTCCTTGATCTTCTGCAACAAGTGCTTCACGTCCTCCTCACTTTCTGCAAACAAGGTTGTGTCATCTGCATAAAGCAGGTTATTGATGAGTCTCTCTCCAATCCTGATACCCCTCTCCTCTTCGTAGAGTCCAGGTTCTCGGATAATTTGCTCAGCATACAGAGTGAATAGGCATGGAGACACATACACAAGCTTGACACATTCCTTTCTCAATTTTATATCATGTTGAGTTTTCCTACTCTGTCTGCACAGCAGCCTACTGGTCCAGGTATAGGTTCCACATGAGCACAATCAAGTGCTATTGGATTCCCATTCTTCTCAATATCAGTCACGACGTGTTATAGTCCACACAGTCAAATGCTTTTGCATAGTCAATAAAGCACAAATAGACATTCTTCTGGCATACTTTTATTTTCAGCTAGTATCCATCTGACATAGCAATGATATTCCTGGTGCCGTGGCCTCTTCTAAATCCTGCTTGAACTTCTGGCAGCTTCATATCTATGCATTATTCTAGCCATTTTTGAATACTCTTCAGCAGTATTTTGCTTGTATGTGATATTAATGATAGTGTTCGATAGTTTCCACATTCAGTTGGATCACCTTTCTTGGGAGTGGGAACAAATATGGACCCTTTCCAAGCCATTGGCCAGACAGCTGTCTGTCCTCCATTGTTAGGTGCAACTAATTGGCTAACAGAAGGACTGTAGGTTTGAGTCCACTCAGGTGTGCATAGGAATCAAAGCCTGGCTATCTTCTTCTGAAAAATTAGCTGTATGGCGCATAATTATACTTTGACAAACTTGGGACTGTGATGTATTGGAACGCACTCAATGATTTTTATTTATTTTTTTAAGAGAAATTTGACTGATGCTTCCATGGGTATTTATTATAGATCCAGGTTGAAAGAAACTCCTTGAAAATGTCAATTTCCCCCTGATCCTGATGCCTCATTCTTCTTCATAGAGTCTAGATTCTCATTATTTTATTATGTTCTTGAGATTGTGTATAATGCCGCTATGAACATTGGTGTACAAGTCTCTGTGCCTCAGCTCTCATTTTCCTGGAGGTATATTTCAAGCAGTGGGATAGCTGGGTCTTATGCAATTTCTATGTTCAGCTTTTTGAGGAAGCTCCAAACAGTCTTCCAGAGTGGTTATACCATTTTACAATTCCACTAATAGTGTCTAAGAGTTCCTATCTTGCCACATCCTCTCCAACATTTATTACTTGCTGTCCTGTTAAACTTTGCCACTGCTACTGGAGTGAGATAGTATCTCACTGTGGTTTTGATTCGCATCTCTCTTATTGCCAGCATTTCTTCATGTGTCCGTTGGTCATTCAAATATCTTCCTCTCTGAAAATTCTTTTCATGTCTTTTGCCCATATCGTAATTGGGTTATCAGTCTTTTTCTTGTGGAGGCCCAGGAGTATTCTGTAAACTTTTGTTATGAGACTCCCATTTGAGATGGTATTTGCCAAATGTTTGTTCCCAGTCAATAGGTTTTCCTTTCAAACTTTTGGAAAAAGGTTTTGAAAAAGGTTTTTAAAAAGGGATTTACTCTTTAGAAGGAAACAGCCCTGATGTCCAACCACAATCAAATGGATTGTGAAGTTGTGGTTCTTTCACAATGGAATCTATGTAGCATGCAGAAGCAATGATTTTGTACATTACTACCTAATTTGGAAGGAACTAGAGAGCATTATGCTGAGTCAATCAACTCAGTCCCACAAGGACAAATATGGTATAAAACCATTATTGTAAAATGAGTGAGGATGGGGGTGGGGTGGAGTGGTAGAGAGGTAAAAGCAGAGGGGTGAGGATGAGCGGTGGCGGGGGGGGGTGTTAGTCATACGGTTGCAGAATTTGATCAGTGGGGGTGGTGAAGGAAATGGGGAAGATAGGTGTGAAAAATAATGTATTCAAACTTTGTAAATAAAACAGTATAAAATAAAAAAAAATTATCAGTATACACATTGAATAGGTATGGAGAAAGGAGAAGACTCCAATACACATCTCTGTTTTCAAACCATGAAGTGTTTCCTTACTCTGATCAAATAACAGCTTAACAATAGTATTTTTCAGACAATAATAACATTAGATAGCTAAAGAGTTAGGAAATTGGGGACCATAGGGTACACTAAGCCATGCTTTTATTTTCTGAGTCAAAAAGAAAAAGAAAAAAACTTTAAATTTTTCTTGTAAACAATATTCCAGTGAGCGTTCTAAAAAGGTCTTTTCATTCTCTTAATAATATTATTTGAAGAGCCAAAGTTCCTAATTCTATGAGATTTTGCTTTTATAATCTCCTGAATGGCTCTTCTTCCAAGACAGATTAGTATGGTGTTTTGGCAGTCCATTCTTTATTCAGTATTCTTCACGAAAACCATAATTCAAAGCATCAACTCTTCTTTGTTTTCTTTATTCATTGTCAAACTTTTTTAAATTTTTTTTCATTGTCAAACTTTTTATAAATTTTTTTTTATTTTAATGAACATTTACAGAGATTTTGGATACCCATCCATTCATTGATGTACTTCTCTCCCTACCCAGCCCTCCCCCACCCCCACCATTGTCAAACTTTTAAAAAGGAAATAATTGCAATTACCACAGCTTGTGTTAGGTGTACTTTAGTTTTTAAAGTGACATCCTTGTTTTTTATCACTTTAAAAGGGTCCTTGACATCAGATTTGCCAACTGAAATGTCTTCTGATTTCTTGCTTGACTGCTACTTCCATGGTTCTGATCGTGAATCCAGGAAAAGAAACTCCTCCTTGACAACTTCAATCTTTCCTCAAGTTGTTGTTTATTGATCTAGTTGTGAGAATTTTTGTTTTCTTGATTTTGAGACTTATACGGAAATCTTTGATCGTTTTCAGTAAGTGCTTCTTTTTCTCTTCACTTTCAGTAAGCAAGGTTGTTCTATTTGCTTAATGCCGATTATTGATGAGTGTTCCTCCAGTCCTGATGACACATTCTTCTTAATATAGTCCAGCTTCTTAGATTATTTGTTCAGCATACAGACTGAATTGGTATGGTGAAATGATAGACTCCTAATGTGAACCTTTTATAGTGTTCCCTTGTGCTATTCAAATGATTGCTTTTTAGTTCATGTGCAGGTTCCTGAGGACCAAAGAGAAGTGTCTCCAAATTTCCCTACTTCTCAATATTATCTGTAATTTATTATGACCCACACAGCTGGATATTTTTCCATAATCAATAAAACTCAAGTAAACATATTTAAGGTATTGTATACTTTTAGCCAAGATTGTTGTTGTTATTATGTGCCATCAAGTCATTTGCGACTCATAGCGACCCTTTGTACAAGAGCCCTAAATGCCATTCTATCCTGTGCCAACCTCACTGTCTCAAACACATTCATTCCCACCACTCCACTCACAGAATCGATTCATCTCATCGAGGGTCTTCCTCTCCTGCGCCATCCCTCCACCCTCCCAAACATGATGTCCCTCTCCAAGGACCAGTCTCTCCTTGTAACATGCCCAAAATATGCCAGATGAAGCTTCAGAATCCTTGACTCCAGGGAACATTCTGATTTCACCCTTTCCAGGACAAACCTGTTTGTTCTCTTAGCAGTCCATGGGATATTCAACACTCCTCTCCAGCACTACAACTCAAAGGCATCAATTCTCTTTCTATCATCCCTAGTCACTGTCCAACTCTCCAACGCATAGCACGTAATTGCAAAGACCATAGCCTGGATCAGGAGCACCTTAGTCTCTAGCCTGACATCATTGCACTTCAGTACTCTTGAGAGGTCTCTCACAGCTGACTTTCCCAGTGCAATTCATCTCCTGATTTCCTGGCTGCTGTTACCAAGAGTGTTGACTGTGGAGCCAAGTAAACTAAAACTGTTAACTATCTCAATCTCTTCATCATCTATACTGATGCTGCCAATTGGCCCAGTGGTGAGAATCTTTGTTTTCTTGGTATTGAGCTTCAATCCATATTGAA
>NW_006399792.1:165595-174850 GCF_000299155.1 Elephantulus edwardii
GGAGACAGTGCGATTGGCACAGGACAGAGCTGAGTTTAGGGCTGTTGTACATAGGGTCGCTATGAGTCGCAGGCGACTCGACGGCACATAACAGCAACAATGGTGAAGTTTGACATCAGACTGAATTTACTATTCTGCCAACTCTAACTAAATCCCAGCAGATGATTTGATTGATTTTTCTGCCAGAAGGTTACCAGTGTAGAGAGATGTTTATTATTATTATTATTATTATTATTATTATTATTATTATTATTATTATTCCTTCTTCCAGTATTCAGATTATGGTTTTGTGTTGTTCATTCTGTATAACAATCTTCCTTGGAAATATTGTACACTTTTAATCAGTAAATTCAGATTGTCATTATTTTAAGCAAAGCTTTCTTCATTCACGTCTTTGAATAATCTTCTATTTCACAGCTACTTGACCAACCAGCTTGAAGAGATTTATATTTGTATCCATTCCAAAAATGGGTACTCAACAGGATACTAAAATTATCAGATAGTATTATTAAGATTACACATAAGTAAAATTTCAGTAAAGGTTATTCTAAATATGATTGCAGCACTACATAGACAGGGACCCTACCCTCAAGAATGCTCTGCTTCACACATGAATTTCCAAACTGTAGATTTAGTCAGGGCCCAACCCACTTGTGGGTACAAGGACCTGCCCACCAGTTCCTGATTACTTAAACAGGAGGCTTCCAGCCCACAGCTGATTGTTAACTAAATCCAGGTGATGTAATAAACACTATTCAGTAGAAAGTCAGATGTAAGCTATTTAATAATTTTGACTTTCTTTGACATTAGAGTGTAAATCATTAGTCACCTGGATTTTGTTGACAATCAGCTGTGGGCTGGAAGCCTCTTGTTTGAGTCAATCAAGACCTGGTGGCCAGGCCTTTGTGTTTAAAATCAGCTGATGTTAATTGTGTTTGGGGAGACCATTGTTCTAAGTCATATAGCCCTTGTCTGTCAGTGATCTCAGTACTGAAATAATTTGGGATTGCTGTGATACTAAACTATGTGCTACTGGTATTAAATGCCATAATGGTTACCTATGTTGGTCAGGATTTGTAAGAGCTCGCAGATTCAGATAGACTTGGAAGCAGGATTGACATCTACTTTTTAAATAATAGGCCTTTGCAAACCCTGTGGACATTAGATAAACAGCGATAGTTATAGAACAGGGTTCAGATCTTTTGTTCGTAGGGTCTCTAGGAGTCGTACTGGAGTCAGTGGTGCTGAACAACAACAACAACATTGTAGGGATTCTTTCAGAGGAACTCTGATGGCATAGTCCCGAACAAGTTGGGCTGCTAGCTAAAGTCTGCTCACCTCCTGCATAGTTGAGTCAGAATCAATGATGGCAGGGATTTTGAATTGAGTGAGATTTATAATTTACTTTCCCCTAAGAATCAGAGTTTTATCCTTTGTTATGAGATATAATTCTAAAATTTTGGAATCCCCTCCAGTAATTGTAGTGTTTTTATAGATAGTTCTAGACTATACGTATCTTACAGATTATGTTAATAAAATGGCTCTTGGATTAGAGGTTGGACAGACCATTAAGATTCATTGTGGTATTAGCCTGACTTCAGGGAATAAGGGAAAACAAGAAGTTGAGGACAATCATTTATGCCCATGTAATGTGCCCCTAATAAATGTCTCTAGATTTGGAACTCCTATTTTATTCCTGCTTGGTGAAACACTTGGGGTTTTAGGAGAGTCAAAATACTCAAACTCACTACCCTGAAGTCAGTTCCAGCTTATAGTGATCCTTCATCAAGGGGGCTGTAAGTATAATGGGAGGAGACTGCCCTTCTTCCTCTGGTAGAGCCACTCATGGGTTTCATTTGTTCAATTTATGCAGTGTCTGGGTTAACAGTACAGTGTGCTACCTGTTATATCATCACAGCTCTTCTTTCAAGAAGATGTGTTGTTGTTAGGTGGCACTGAGTCACTTATAACTCCTAGCGATCCTGTGAATAACAGATCTGAAATTTACCCTACCCTGCACCATTGTCACAATCTCTGTCATGCTCAGTCTCATTGTGGTGACTGTGTCTTCATCGCTCTTGCTGAACCTTCACATTTTCCAGCATGATATCTTTTACCAAGGATCGGTCCCTCCTGACAACATTCTCACACAAATGTGTAAGGCACAGTTTCAACATCTTTGCTTCTAAGGAACACCCTAGTTGCACTTTCTCCAAGAGATAAATTTTGTTCTTTTGATAGTCCCAGGGATATTCAATATTCTTTTCCAACAACACAATTCAAAGGCAGATTTTTTTTCTTCAGTCTTCGTAATTTATTAATTATCTAACTTTCAAGGACTGCAGACTTCAATATGGATTGAAGCTCAACATCAAGAAGACAATAATTCCTACCACTGGGCCAAATGGCAGCACTAAGATAGATGGAGAGGAGTTTGAGATTGTTAACAGTTTCAGGTTGCTTGGTTCTACAATCAACATCCTTGACACCAGCACTATGGAAGTCAAAAGGCTCTTCGACTGCCAAGAAAACAAACAGGTTTGTCCTAGAGATGGTGAAACCAAGTTGCCCCTTAGAGGCAAGGATCTTGAAGCTTTGTCTGACATACTCTGGACATGTTTCCAAGGACTAATCCTTGGAGAAGGACATCATACTTGGAAGGGTAGAGGGACAGGGCAAGAGTTATGGATGAAATAGATTGACATGGCTTAGATGTGTCAAAGACAATGAGACTGGCTCAGGATAAGACATGGTTCAGAGCTATTGTGCATAGCGTCACTATGAGTCAGGCAACTCCACAGCTCTTAACAACAACAACAACTTTCAGATGCATAGGAAGCAATTGAATCAGCCTTTAGAATGACATTCTTGCTTTTTAGTACTTTAAAGAGGTCACTGATAGCAGCTTTCCCTGATGTAACACAGTTTGTTGGTTTTTTGAAATTTTTTACTGTTGGTATCATGGATATTGACTGTAGATCCAAGAAAAATGGTATCTTCCAAAAGTACAGTACACAAACAGCACAGTAACAACAGTCTCAATTGTCATTGAATTAAACTCATAGTGTTCCTCCTTCAGATTTCTGAGGCTCTAAATATCTGCCAAACGATTGACCATCTTTCTGCAGTGGAATCATTAGGGGATTCGAACTCCCTGAGATAAGCAGCCTTCTGATTTGCACTACAGCACTCTATGAACTCCTTATTTTTTTAAGATACCGAAGCTCCTTATTGAGGATCTCCTACCTAGCCTTGCTAAATAGTTCCTCTTTACACTAATCTTGATTTATATGTTTTATAATAAAACAGTAACATTAAGGATAGTTCACTCCTGAGTTCTGCAAGTCCAGTAAATTACTGAACTTGAGGGAATAAAGGGAACAAGGAAGTCTAAGGTGAGGGAATTCTGGGGAATTTTGGGCTTATTTCTATCATTTGAAGAGGTAGAGGGAAGTCTTGAAACTATAGCCAGCAAGTCAGAAGTGAAGGAGATCTGGGGACACCCACGCTTGCAGCTGGCATCTAAACTCTTGGACACACATGGCATCAATGTGAACATGATCCATATTGTGAGCTCTGACCTAGCTCTGATGGTTAGGGTCAGAGGAAGAATCACTACTTTCACAGTTGTTGTCAGAACTGAACACATAAAATAACAGCAATATAATTGCTTGATTCATTATAGACACCAATTATGTATATGCACTGCTTACCAGAAGATCAGAATTTGAATGCAACAGCTAATCTGTGGATAGCCTTCTCCTATAAAGGTTTATAATCTCAGAAATCTGACAAAAGGTCACTATAAATTGGAATTTGTTCAATTATTCAGCAATAATTGTTTTTTTAAAGTTTCTTGATGAGATAGAGTAAGGACAGTGGTTAAAATACTTAGCTACTAACTGAAGAGTCAGAGGTTTTAATCCACTAGCCACTCCACTAAAGAAAGATGTGACAGTCTTCTTCAATTATCAAAACCCTGTAGGGCAATTCTAATCCATAAATTGTAATCAACAGTGATGGTAATGGAGAGAGTAGGACTGTTGATGTATTTCTTTATCCACTTTTTAATTACCTTTAGTAAGATTTTACTTGGGTGACATTAATTTCATTGCTTGGTAATTTCCACATTCTGCTTAAATTTTCTCTGTGTTGTTTTTGTTAGGTACCACTGAGTATGTCTCATAGAGACCCTATGAACAAAAGATCTGAACCTTGCCCTATCCTGTGTCATGTCATCCTTATAATTTCAGTCACTCTGCCAATCCATCTCATTGATTTCTTCTCTTTCCCTGACCCTCCACCTTTCCAAGCATGATGTTTCTCTCCAAGGAATAGCCTGTCCTAGCAAATAGCCCAAAGTATGTTAGATGAAGCTTTACCATCTTTGCCAACAAGCAGCACTCCAAGTTGCACTTTCTTCAGGCTACATCTATTTGTTCTTTTGGAAGTCCATGGATATTTACTACTCTTCTCCAACACCAGAGTTCAAAGGCATTGATTTTTCTTCTGGTATCCTTATCATTGTTCAACTCTCAGATGCATAGCAAGTGATTGAAAATATCATGAGGAAATCAGGTGCACCTTAGTTTTAAAATTGACATTATTACTCCTCAGTAATTTGGAGAGGCCCTTGACTGAAGATTTTCTTAGTTGCAATGTTTCCTGATCTCCTGACTGCTGGTACCAAGGGGGTTGATTGTGGATCAAAGTTAAGAGGAAGTTACTGACAATTTCAATCTTTTCTTCTATCATGATATTGTCTATCAGTCCAGTGGTGATAATTTCTTGATGTTGGGGTGTAATTCATATTGAAGGCTATAATTTTTATCTTCTGCAACAAGCACTTCAAGTCTTCTTCACTTTTAGTAAGCAAAGTTGTATCATCTGCATTATGAGTCTTCCTCTGGTCTTGACTGTGATGACTGTGGAACAGACCATATTACCTGCTCATGTGAAAATTCAAATTGAGGCTTAAGAAAATGTAAACAAGTCTACAAAACCAAAAGTATGATCTTGAGTCTATTACAGCCAAATTGAAATATGATCTTAAAATATATTTGAAGCATTGAACACAAGTGATTGAAGACTGGATGAGTTGTGGGATGACATCGAGGATATCATCTATGAAGAAAAGCACTAATACAAAGATAGATAAAAACCCAAAATTGATGTAAGAAGAGACTCTGAAAATTGCACTAGAGTGTCAAGAAGCCAAAATAAAGCAAGAGATGCTGAAGTAAATTAGCTGAACAGAAGATTTCAAAAGACAGCTCGAGAACACAAAGCAAAGTGTTATGATGGAATGTGTAGAGAGCTGGAATTGGAGAATAAAAAGGAAAACTTGATCAGCACTTCTCAAGCTAAAAGTACTGAAAAGGAAATTCAAGTTTTGAGTTGCAATTTGACAGATCCCATGGTGGTGGTTGTTGTTATGTGCCGTCGGGTTGCTTGTGACTCATAGCGACCCTATCTCAAATAATCTAGGAAACATTAAAAGAAAACAGAAGGAAATCACAGAGTCACTGTACCAAAAAAGTAATAATCCACATTGAGATATTTCAGATAAAAGTGCTTGCTGCAGAAGGTCAAGAACTGCAGCCTTCAATACGGCTTGAAGCTCAACATTAAGAAAACAAATAGTCTCAGTAGTGGGCCAGTTGGCAACATCATGATAGACAATGAAAAGATTGAGATTGTTAACAGCTTTAGTTTACTTGGCTTCACAATCAACACTCTTCGTATGAGCAGCCAGGAAATCAAAAGACAAATTGCATTGGAGAAGTCTGCTGTCAGGGACTTCTCCAGAGAACTGAAAAACAACGATATCAGTCTGGACACTAAAGTGCGTCTGATCTAGTCCATGGTCTTCACAATTACTTGCTGTGCATCAGAAAGCTGGAGAATGACTAAGGATGATATAAGAATTGATGCCTTTCGGGTGTAGTGCTGGAGAAGAGAATTGACTATATCATGGACTGCTAGGAGAACAAACAGGTGCTTCCTAGACAGGGAGAAACCAGGCTGTTCCTTGGAGGCAAGAATTCTGAAGCTTTGTCTGACATACATTGGGCATGTTGCAAGGAGTGACCAGTCTTTGGAGAGGGACATCATGCTTGGGAGTGTAGAGGGACAACACAAGAGAGGAAGACTCTCGACAAGATGGATTGACTCCGTGACTGGGGTCATGAGGGATGTGTGTCAAAGACAATTGGCACAGGATGGAGCAGGGTTCAGAGTTGTTGAACATAGCATTAATATGAGTTGCAAGTGACTTGATGGCACATAACAACAACAACAACAATTATCTGATCAAGAGCTGATGTTAATGAAAGAAGTTCAAGCTGCTCTGAATACATTGGCAAGAAGGCACTAGCAAATAACATGGGCTCAGGAATTAATGGGATGTGAATTGACATGTTTCTACTAACAGATGAAGCCTGGACATGCTCAGCAGTCTGTGCCAGGAAATCTGGACAGCTGCCTGGACAAATGACTGGAAAATATTAATATTTGTTCCCATTCCCCAAAAGATGATCCAACAAAATGCGAAGCTTTCTCCATAATGGGATCAAATTAACCTGGAATAAGGGCTGTTTATTTGGTAAGAAATTACATTGTCAATGCAAACTTTCACAGTTCCAATCTTCCAGCTGCTCTATGCGAGGAAAATGGCCAATCTCGTCTTGTGCAATTTACTACCTCTGCAAACCCCCTAGAAGGTCAACTGTAGATTGGTTCTGACTTGATGGTACACAACAACAACAACAGCATAGTCACATTAGCCTGTCATTACTGTTAGATTGAAAGAGTCAGTTGGACTATTGAGGACGACCCATAGCAACCATATGAATGATAGATTAAACTCTGTCCTGTCCTGTGCCATCCTCACACTTCCTGACACACAACATCCCATTGTGGTAGTCACTATGTCAACTACCTCACTGAGGGTCTTCCTCTCCTTTGTTGATTCTCTGCCTTTTGAACCATCATGTCCTTCTTAAAGAATAGCCTCTCCTAGCAACATGCCTGAAGTATGTGAGATGAAGCTTGTCATCTTTACCTCCCAGGAGCACTCTGGCTGCACCTTCTCCAAGACATATTTGTTCTTTTGGCAGTCCAGGGGATGTTCAGTGCTCTTCTCCAACACCTAACCTCAAAGACATCAATGTTTCTTCCATCATCCTTATTCATTGTCCAGCTCTCAGATAATTAGTGATTAGAAAGATCATGATGTTAATTAGACACACCTTTGCCTATGGAGTGTACTGCATATTTTCTGTTGGAATTCTAAATGGTATGCTAAAAGTTGTTCTACTGTGTTTTCATTAATTACTCATTAAAGTTGTAATTCCCTACCTGTCAGTTTATTCCAGTTTAGTGACTTGCCTGTGACTATGATGCTGGATGCTATGGCACTGATATTTTAAATACTGGCAGGGCCTTGCCCTCTACATAATATTCTGGAATTTTGCATCTCTGTTCTGACTTATAATGATGTCTTGACAAGGGCCTAGTACAGAATGCTACTGTGTTTCAGATCAGTTGAAGATTAAATAATTGCTGTATCCCTTTCTGGGTGTTAAAAAAGTTTTGTCTGAGTTAACCAACAAACAAATCTGGTGCAATGGTTAAGCACCTGGTCACTAACCCAAGGTTGAAGGTTTATACCTACGAGGTGTTTTGCAGGACAAAGGTGTGGCAAGCTGCTTCTGTAAAGATATAAAGCCTTGCAAACCTTATGGACAGTTCTATTCAATTCTATAGGCAGAACAGACTCAATGGAGGTAGATTTAGCCAACAAGTATTTGATATGAAAGGTCAGGTATGAAGCCATTTTTGCCCCTCTTCCTTCTGCTTTCTTCTTTTCCTTCCCCCCTCCTCTTTCTTCTTCCTCTCAATCCCTTTGTCTTTCTCTGTTCTTTCTTTTTTTTCGCCTTCTCATCCTCTACCACACCTCTATCATTCCTTCTATGTTTCCTTTTCCTTATGTTTTGATTTATGCTTCACAAGATAAAGTCTGGTTAATCCTGGGTGGGAGATGGAAAAAACTGCATAGACCTTTCATCTCAGGAGGGAAGCACTCACATTACTCGATATTGTGGATTTTCCTCTTTATCCTTTGTAATCTTAGGTATTTTAGGAAATTTTAGGAAAGACTGCATTATGGGCAAAGAGCCAGACTTTTTATTTTAAGTTAAACTTTTAACCTGAAAATAAAAAAGAGTTTCACAAGAAGCTGCAAAGAAATCTATGAGGTCTTTTCACCATGTACATATCACCCAACTTCCTCAATGTTACCATCTCACATAATTAATCAAAATACAATATCAGTAACAGAAAATTGTTATTAGCACACTCCTTAGAAATTATTCAGATTTTATGAGTTATACATGCAGATGTGTATTTTTCCATGCAGATTTATCATGTGTAGCTTTCTATAATCACTACCAAAATTAAAATACATAAATGTACCATCACTACAAGACTCGCATGCTACCCCTCGAAAATAATGTCCATACAACACTTCTGTCCCCAAATTCTGGCAGAATGCTAATTTATTCTCTATCTGATTCTATAATTATGTTATTTGACAAATATTTCATGAATAAAGTAATATTATCTAACTCTTTTGATAGTAACTTTTATCAGTTGGCATAATTTCCTTGAGGTCCATCTAAGTCGTGTGTATCAATAGTTGATTCTTTTTTAACTGTTAAATAGTTTTCTGCGGTGAGAAATGTACCAGAGTTTGTTTACATATTCACTCACTGGCGAGGGTGACGCAGCGCGAGGGCGCCGCCGCGGCCGCCAGCCGGGAGAACGCCGCCGCCAGCCTGGGGGAACGCCGCGAGAGGGATCCGGAAGAGACCCAGGAAGAACAACAGCCAGCCACCTACCGTGGAACTCCAGAGGAGCGAAGACTGTGAGACCCCAGAGGAACGAAGACTACCGGACACTGTGGGACCCCCCTGCAGCCCACACCTGTGTGACCCTTAACACACAGGGTGCTGCTGCATAAACCCCCAGCAGCGCACAAGCCCCGTCCCCTCCTCCTGGTGATAGTGTCCAACCCCTGTGCTCCTTGCCCCCTATTCCCTTGCTTTCCTCCCCTTCCCCCACCCCTTGCAGCTCCACAACCACACATCTCAACCCCCACCACAGCCCTGTGACCTCAGGGCACCACCTTGGATCCAGACATCACCCGGAGCTATCAGGCGAGCTGTTGAGGAACTAACCTGGCAGGAGAAAGGC
>NW_006399792.1:176844-178919 GCF_000299155.1 Elephantulus edwardii
AAGGAAGGTCACTCATATTCACTCACTGAAGTACATTTGAGTAGTTCCCAGCTTAGAAATACTTTGAACATTATGTGCAAATTGCTGCTTGAAAATAAGTTTTTATTTTCTTAAAAATATTATCTCAAAAGTGTCATATCTAAGTCACATAGTAATTATTTTAATTTTTGAAGTAACTGCCAAATTATATCCCAGAGTAGGTATACTGTTTTATATTCCCACTAACAATAGACTAATGTGCCTGTGTAGATTTCATTGGCTTTATCTTATTTGGAATTCATCAAGCTTCTTGAATCTAGACATTTATGTCTTTAGGCAAATTTGGAAAGTTTCCCACTCTTCTTTCTTCAAATACCTTTTTAGTCAACCACGTCTTCCGGTTTGAGGTTTTGACTTAGTTGTGGTTATTGCTCACAACTGGGTGTGAGCTGCTTGGATTTGGCCTTGAATTTAAAAAGGCATTTTGGCCACCAGTCTGGACCTACTTTCCAGGCTGGGAAGACAAGCAAAATGGCCAGATTCTGCATGGAGTTCTTCTGGTGGCTTCGTGATAAGAAACTGATTGCATGTGTTTCAAATCCATTAGCTGCTCTGCAGGAGAAGGATGGGCAATGTCCTCCCGTGTGATTAACAGTTTTTGAAAATCTGCTGAGGGTCAGCTATGGGTTGGATCCAATTTGATGGTGCCCAACAACAGCTGTGGTAAACTGTTCCTCTCAATGTAAATGAGTCCTTCTTTTTCTGTCTTGGGAAAACTTCTCATAATTTATCTCTCAAGGAATTTTAAAGTAAGGAAAATAAAGTCATTGATTACAGGTTGATCAGTATGTTTTGCTGCAATCCTGAAGGCATGCAGTTAGAAATCACCAGCTGCTCTGTGGGAGAAAGACGGGCTATCTCCTCCCATACGATTAACTGCCTCTGAAAACCTTCTAGAGGGTCAGGTATGGGTTATTTTGACTAGATGTTATACACCAAAGAGTACTTACTTACCTTAGAGGATGAGATATATGAGAAAGGTTAATAAAAATATGTGTTTATAAGTGTGAGCTATGAAGCAATTTTAGCTCACCTGGCTGGCAGACAACACTGAAATAAAATTGATCATCAGTGTGGTGTGATGTGTTTGGCTCTGTTCTCTGGTGCCTACACTGAGATACCCAGGAGATGTATGCTACTGTTTTAAAGCAGCAAATACACATACAAGTATGCAAGGCGAATAAGAAGTACAAGTCATACTGCAAAAACTGAAGTTGTGTGTTTTTAAGTTTTCTTACGTGTATAACTCTACAAGACAGTTCACATCATGAATTTCCAGTAAACAGTTACAGTGAAAGAGGCACAGATCCACAGCCAAAATATTTACAGATCATTTCATGTTTTCCTTGCATCCCTCTAAGGATCTAAAAGAGGATTTGTTTTATGAGGAACAGTGGTGGTGGTGTGACTAGCAAGTTGGCTATAACTCATGGTGAGTGTGTGTACAAGTCCATTGCTTGGACCTGTACCATCTTCATCGTCTTTGAATGTTTGAGCCCTTTGTTGAAGTTATAGTTTATCTGGTTATTGCTAGCCATATATTGTATCAATGAATTGTAGTGACCTTATCCAAAAACCATTTACTCCATTTCCCATTGTTACTCTCAAGTCTTTCATCCATCAAGTCCGTCTTTCTTTCTACCACTCTATTCTTTCTCTCTTCCCTTGTTTTTCAGTTGCTATGTCTCTAAATTATTTCAGCCTCTTTTCTTTTTTTTTGTGCTTTGCAGTTGTTGCTGTTGTTATGTGCCATCGAGTCACTTGCAACTCATAGCGACCCTATGAACAAGAGCCCTAAACGCCGTTCTATCCTTTGCCAACCTCACCGTCTCAAACACACTCATTCCCACCACTCCACTCACAGAATCGATCCATCTCATCGAGGGTCTTCCTCTCCTGATGCTACTCTCCCAAACATGATGTCCCTCTCCAAGGACAAGTCACTCCTTGCAACATGCCCAAAGTATGTCAGACGAAGCTTCAGAATCTTTGACTCTAAGGAGCATTCTGGCTTCACCCTCTCCAGGACAAACCTG
>NW_006399792.1:179974-181609 GCF_000299155.1 Elephantulus edwardii
CTCCACTATGCAGCTTTCATTCTGGACTCTTGTCATGACAATAACACCTAATCATATATCCCTTTTAAACAGTTCTTTCCCTCATCTGTTTCAATGCAGTGTACATTATTTATCCCATCTCTCTCAGTTCACCCCTGCCCCCAATCTTGAGGTCAATCTTGCTTAAGAACATATGCATTCTTCCTCTTTAGAAGAGGGGTGGAAGTGATCATAATAGTACTTTGGACTATTTCTCCCTGGTTAAATCCTGGCTGAGAGAACCAGATAAACCCAGATTTGTAAAGTTATGAAGATCCTGGTAGATAGCTAGCACTTGGAAAACTGTGAATGGAAACTTTATTAGAATCTCTCTTTTACAAAATAAGGGCATTTTATACATTATTTGGTAACCAAATATCTTGATTTTATACTTTGAGCATAGACTGAAATAGTATGGCTCCACTAAAATAATGGAAGCTCTCTGCACAGAGATGGTGTCATTGGACTCAGGCATGGTCATGTCCACGCAGAGATGGCAGCCACATACACTGCTCTCTATATGTGTCGCTGTCCTTCAGCCTGCCATTAACCCCATCTCATGCATCGTGAATCTCCCATTCCAGGACCTCAAGTGGCTATTTTTTTCTGTTTGGAGTAACCATGTAAATCTGCTAAATTATAAAACTCCAGATCTGTTTCTGTTTTGCTTTATTACAACAGAACTTATTTAATGGGCAAGAAGCAATTGTCTGTAAGTAGACATTTGTTTTGTTCTAGGGAGGAAAAGACACCCCAAATTAAAATATGTTCTGTACAGATTATTTTATTAAGATGTATACAGTACAAAGACAAGACAGATAAACCACTCTGGCACAAGGAAAACTATTAGCCTCAGATTCATAATTCCACTGAATAGTGGCCACGATGCTCATTTATAGGATTCAGAACACAATAGTAGGAGGGACTGGAGAAGCAGGCAAAAGGCCACGACTGATATATGTACACAATTTTGAATTATAGCATTACAAGATTGGTGCTAGGCTTCTATCACTTTATGGTTGGAGCTTTGAGTCATGAGAATCATTAAGGACACTCCCACACAAAGTTTCTACAATTCTTGGTGCAAAGAGAAATCTCTTTGCCTGTAGAAATCCACTTTCAACTGAACTCTTTCTGAGGACAAAAACTGAACTGGTAGAAATCCACTTTCAACTGCACTCTTCCTGAGGACAAAGCCACATGGCTGGTTCATTGATCAGAATGAAACTCAATGGAATCTCAGCCTACTTAAACTGATAATGTCCTTAGACTCTGCTTCAGCCTTCCACAAGCTAATTATTCAAGATTTCAAACTCTAATGTTGTTGTTTAGTACCATTTCATCAGAACTGACTTGTGGCTGATTTTCAAGTGTGTTTTTAGAGGCAGGAAGTAGTACACAGAGTCACTGTATCGGAAGGAATTGGCTGACACAGAAGAATTTCATGAAATAACATATGAGCAAGAACCTATGGTGCTAAAGGAGGAAGTTCAAGTTGCTGTGAAGGAATTGGCAAAAAACAAGGCTCCAGGAGTTGATGGCATACCAATTGATTTATTTCAACAAACAGATGCTGCCCTGGATGTGTTCACTAGGTTGTGCCAGGAAATCTGGAGG
>NW_006399792.1:182469-184722 GCF_000299155.1 Elephantulus edwardii
GTGCCTGATCCAGGCTATAGTCTTTGCAATTATGTGCTATGCGTCGGAAAGTTGAGCAGTGAATAGGGATGATAGAAAGAGAATTGATGCCCTTGAATTGTGGTCCTGGAGAAGAGTGTTGAATATACCATTGGCTGCTGGGAGAACAAACAGGTTTGTCTTGAAGATGGTGAAGCCAGAATGCTTCGTGGAGTCAAGGATTCTGAAGCTTCGTCTGACATACTTTGGGCATTTTGCAAGGAGGGACTGGTCCTTGGAGAGGGACATCATGTATGGGAGAGTGGAGGAATGGCGCAGGAGGGGAAGACCCTTGATGAGATGGATCGATTCTGTGAGTGGAGTGGTGGGAATGAATGTGTTTGAGACAGTGAGATTGGCACAGGATAGAATGGCATTTAGGGCTCTTGTACATAGGGTCTCTATGAGTTGCAAATGACTCGATGGCACATAGCAACAACAACAACAAATAGCATGGGAGGAGATTGCCTATCTTTCTCCGGCAGAGCAGCTGGTAGATTTGAACTGCATGTCTTTAGGTTGTCAATACAACTCACTACTAAACCACCATTGCTCTTTTAATATTCTAAAATAGTTTGTAAACTGACGAGCGCCTGTGTTAGCACTTAACCCAATCTTCTACAAACACTCATCTTGCAAGGTGGGTACAGGTGGTATATGGAGAAAAGTCAGATAGGTAAGCTGTATCTAAAACCTGCTTTAAATTTCCCTTGACCTTCAAGAAGTTAGACGTGCTATGCCTACATGAAATTTTTATAGTTTTCCTGTAAATAAATGAATGAATGAATGAATGAATGAATGAATAAACAAATACTTTGTATAGAAACTCGATAGGTTGTAAACAATGTTCCAAATAAGAAAAATACCTTAAAAAAACTTAAAAAAAATTTCTCTTTTGATTATCTCTCAGAGCAACTGTTCTTTTTGTTATTTAGTAATTTGCTTATTCTCTTTCAGCATGACTGGATAAGTATATGCATCCGTGTGGTTTTCTGGAGTATATTTATTTGTATTTTCAACAGTGTAGTATTGGAATTTCATATTTAATATGCAATGCAGCTATAATTTGGGTTAAAGAATTTGGTCAGATACCATTTATTATGCTATTAGGAATAAAATAAATACGTCAGAGTCAGAATAAAAATAGTATTAAAATTGAATTTATAATATTTTAGAGAATTCATGCTTTGAAATGAGATAATGATCTCCATACCTTTTCAATCTATATGTGGATCATTCAGGAGGCTGGACTTTATGAGGAGGAATGTGGCATCAAGCTTGGAGGAAGACTCATCAACAACCTGTGTTATGCAGATGACACACCTTACATGATGAAACCTAGGAGGACCTGAAGTATTTGTTGCAGAAGGGCAAGGACTGCAGCCTTCAATATGGATTGGAACTCAACATCAAGAAAACAAAGATTCTCACTATTGGATCAATTGGCAGCTTCATGATAGATGGAGAAGATATTGAGATCATTAACAGCTTCAGCTTGATTAGCTCCACAATCAACACTTTGGTCCTAGTGGCTAGGAAGTTAAAAGATGAAATGCACTGGGAAAGTCTGCTGTCAGGGACCTCTCCAAGTACTGAGGAGCAACAATGTCACTCTAGAGACTAAGATGTACCTGATCCAAACCATGGTTTTTGCAATTTTGCTATGATCAGAGGGTTGGACAATGAATAAGGATGATAGAAGAAAAATGGATGTCTTTGATTTGTGGTGCTGAATAAGACTATTGTACATACCATGAACTGCCAAGAGCACAAACAAATCTGGAGAAGGTGAAACCTTGCTCCTTGGAGGCAAGGATTTTGAAACTTCATCTCACATAGTTTGGGCACATGACCAGTAGAGACCAGCTTGTGGAGAAGGACATCATCCTTGGAAAGGTGGAGGGACAGTACAGCAGAGGAAGACCTCAGATGAGATGGATTGACATAGTAATTGAGGTAATGGTGGCAGGTGTGTCAGAGACAGTGAGATTGGCTCAGGATAGTTTCAGAGCTTTTATACATAGTGTCTTAATGAGTGGCAAACAACTTGATGTCACATAACAACAACAATGATACAATTTTGCATCTGTTTGTCAAATTACCACCACTTGACTGCTAATTGTTTCGGCTCTACAGGTTTGTCCTGGAGAAGGTGAAGCTGGAATGCTCCTTGGGCATGTTGCAAGGAGGGACTGACTAATCCTTGGAGAGGGACATCATGTTTGGCAGAGTGGA
>NW_006399792.1:201918-224561 GCF_000299155.1 Elephantulus edwardii
ACAGGGCTTGTGTGCTGCTGGGGGTTTATGCAGCAGCACCCTGTGTGCTAAGGGTCACACAGGTGTGGGCTGCAGGGGGGTCCCACAGTGTCCGGCAGTCTTTGCTCCTCTGGAGTTCCACGGCAGGCGGCTGGCTGCTGCTCTCCCCGGGTCTCTTCCGGGTCCCTCTCGCGGCGTTCCCCGGTCTGGCGGCTGCGTTCCCGGTCTTCGGAGTCTTTTTTGAGATCCATTTTTTGTCTTTTCTTCCTCTGTCTTTGCAATGACCTTTTGTCTTCTTTATGTGTGATATTGTTGATATCTTTCCACAGCTTATGTTGTCTTTGTTAATTAGTGTTCAGTGCCTTAAACCTATTCATGAGATAGTTTTTAAATTCATGTGGGATAGACTCAAGGTAAATTTTTATTCTTGTGGATTGTTTTAATTTTCTTTACCTTCAATTTGAACTTGCACATGAATAGTTGACAGTCTGTTTTAAAGTTATCACCTGGCCTGGTTTTTGCAGCTGATACTGAGCTTCTCCAATGATTCTTTCCACCGATGTAATAGATCTAATTCCTGTATACTTCATCAGGTGAGGCCCATTTCTATAGTGATGTTTGTGGTTTTTGAAAGGTATTGGTGATGAGTAAATAATTAATCATACAAAAGTATTTTATTACCTCTCCAGCCTCATTTCTGTCACTAAGCCCATACTTTCTAACTACTGGCTAGTGGGACGAAATCAAGGACATACTAGATGAATAAAGAAAAAGATTATTAAAGAGACAAGAAAGAAAGAAAAGACAAAAATGTCTATGGGGGGGTTTCAGGAGACTATGAAAGGAATGGATAGACAACACTTTAGTGGAATAAGTGAAAGAAATGACAATGTGGAATGAATGGATGATTAGACATGGTATACATTGTAATTAACAGTGTGGAAGAGGGTATGCATGATTGATTGGGGAAAAAAGTTAGGAAAAGATTTATACACAGATATAAACAACCATGGGAGATTGACAAAGTTGGGAGAGGAGAGAGATGGGAGAAAAGGGTAGCACATGGTTGCGTAGGTAAAACCAAAGGCAAAGTACAGTGTGGATCAGATGATATGTTGTAATAAGTAGCTTTGATCAATTTTGCTTAATGTTATAAAACAAATGCATATAAATGATTGAATTAAAACCAATTAAAAGATTTTTAAAAATCAACAAATTGAATTCTGACATTTGCTCTTGAACATAGAGAAGCTAAAGAGAAATGCAGAAATGATGAAGTAAGGCAGGTGAACAGATTTTAAAAGGCAGCTCAAGAAGCTAAAGCAAAGTATTAGTATGAAATGTGCAAGGACATGGAATTAGAAAACTGAAAGCAAAGAATATGCTTGACATTGCTCAAACTGAAAGAATTGAAGAAAAAAAAGTTAAGCCTTAAGTTTCGATACAGAAATATTCTATAGGTTAAATAATGAATGATGTAGAAAGCATCAAAAGATTATGTATTAAACACCACTGGCACCTCATCTACTAGTGTTACAGACAAATCTTTCTTTAATCTGAACCTTTAAATAAATAGCTAAGTTGTAAAAAAAAAGATGGAAAAAATTCAGAATCAACTGTACCAGAAAAGAATTTGTTAACACTGAATAATTTTGGGAAGTATCCTATGATTAAGAACTAAAAGTACTGAAGAAAGAAGTCTAAGATGCAGGGAAGGTATTGGCAAAAAATAGGGCTCCAGGAGTTTATGGAATATCATTTGAAATGTTTTAACAGATGATTACAGTCCTGGGAATGATCACTAGTCTATCTATGCCAAGACATTTAGAAGACAGCTACTCGGTCAGTCTACTAGAAAATATTACTACTAATTGTGCCCATTCCATAAAAATATGATCCAGCAGAATGTAGAAATTATTGAGCAAGTCTTTAATTTACATGGAAGTAAAAATCTTTCTATTAAAAACAAGAGAACTGCCAAAAATTCAAGCTAAATTCAGATGAGGCCACAGAATGAGAGATATCATTGTTCATAACAGATCAATCTTGGCTATAAGAGAATGCTAGAAAGATGTTTTTCTGACTATACAAAGGCAGTAAAATGCCTAATGCATAATAAATTATGGATAACATTGAGAATAATGGGATTTTAGAACATTTAGCTGTGACATTGTGGAACCTGTATGTAGACTGAAGCAGTTCTTTAAACAAAACAACTGTAAAATAAGAAAAAAAGTGCATCCTTTCACTATACATATACTTATAAGATGTATTATGACCAAATAATTTGAGAAGTTGGACTATATGAAGAATAATATGGCATTATGATTAGAGGAAGATTCATCAATAACTTGTCAAATGGGGCTGAAACAATCTTGCTGATTGAAAGAGTATGTGATACATTTGAAAAATTTCACTATAGACTTCAACCTAAAGAAAACAAAAATTCTCATATTGTACTCATACTGTTGTTATGTACCACTGAGTCACTTTTGACTCGTAGCAACCCTATGTAAAACAGCCCTAAACCCTGCTCTATCCTGTACCTACCTAATTGTCTCTGACACACCTACCCCATTACCCAGTCACTGAATTAATCCATCTCATCAAGGATCTTTCTCTCATGCACTGTCCCTCCACCCTCCCAAGCTTAAAGTCCCCCTTGAAGGACTAGTTCCTCCTTGCAACATGCCCAAATTATGTCAGACAAAACCTCAGAATCCTTGCCTCCAAAGCGCAGCCTGGTTTCACTCTTTCCAGGACAAACTTGTTTATTCTCCTGGCAGTCCATGCTATATTCAATATGCTTCTTCAGCACCACAACTCAAAGGCATCAATTCTCTTTATATCATTCCTAGTCATTGTCCAGCTTTCTGACGCATAGCAAGTAATTGCAAAGACTCTGGTCAGGATCAGGCACACCTTAGTCTCCAGACTGACATCATTGCTCTTCAGTACTTTAGAAAGGTCCCTGACAGAATTTCCCAATGTAATTCATCTTTTAATTTCCTGGTTACTGACTGATGCCAAGAGTGTTGATTGTGAAGCCAAGCAAATTGAATCTGATAACAATCTCAATCTCTTCACTGTCTATCTTAATGCTGCCATTAGGCCCAGTGGTGAGAATCTTTCTTTTCTTGATGTTGAGCTTCAATTCATATTTAAAGCTGCAGTAGTTGACCTTCTGCAGCAAGCGCTTCAGGTCCTCCTCATTTTTGGAAGGCAAGGTTGTGTCATCTGTGTAATGCAGAGAGTTGATGAGTCTTCCTCCAATCTTGATGTCACATTCCTCCTCATAAAGCCCAGCCTCCTGGATGATCTATTCTGCATATAGATTGAAAAGGTATAGAGAAAAGATTTAAGTTGTCAAATGTTTAATTTTACTTGGATCCACAATAAACACTAACGGAAATGGTAGTTAAGAAAAGAAATAATGTGTTTCATTAGACATCTGTATTGACAAGGATTTTTTTAAAGTATGGAAGAGTGAGGATGTCAGTTTAAAGTTTAAACTGAGCCCGACCCAAGCCAGCATGTTTTTCATTCTGCTTTCTTGTGAAATTTGGACAACAAATAAGGAAGTCCAAAGAATAATTGCTGATGAAGTGTTACCAGAGTGCTCTTTAGAAGTAAGAATGTGCACATACTTTGGACATGTTGTCAGGTGTGACTAGAACCAGGAGAAGGACATAATGCTTGGGAAAATAGAGGATCAATGAAAGAGAGACTCTTAACCAGATATATTAACACAGTGACTGCAACAATGAATTTAAACAAAACAGAGATTGTGTGGATTTGGCATAATTGGACAGGGTTAATTTTGTTGTACATAGGGTCGCTGTGATTCAGGGTTGATACAACAGCACCTTATAACAACCACAATGTGAATTCATGAAATTGAGGACCTTTAAAAAAACTATCTTGAGTTTTGATAATAACAATGAATGGGAACAAGCTACAGATGATAACATTAACCAATCACATCATGGAATTTGTTCTTAGTTTGGGACCTCATGGCAATCATCTTATGGAACACTTCAGACAATTGGCATAATACAGTTCCTTCAACATGTTCTACTTCACAGCAAAAAGTGTGCAGTCAGGACCTCTCCAAATTTTTGAGGAGCAGTGATGTCAGTCTGAAGACTAAGGTACATCAGATTCAGGCTACGGTCTTTCCATAGCTTGCTATGCATCTGAGAGCTGGACAATGAATAAGGATGAAAGAAGAAAAAAAATTGATGCCTTTGATCTGTTGTATTGGAGAAGAGAACTGAATATCCCACGGACAGCCAAAAGAACAAACAGATATGTCTTGGAGAAACTACAGTCAGAGTGCTCCTTGGAGGCAAAGATGATAAAGCTTCACCTCATATACTTTGGGCATGTTACTAGGAGGGGCTATTCTTTGGAGAAGGACATGATGCGTGAAAAAGTAGAGAGTTGATGAATGAGAGAAAGACCCTCAACAAGGTGGGTTTACACAATGATTGTCACCATGGGCTCAAATGTCAGGAAGTATGAGGATAGCACAGGGTAGGAAAGCATTCATATAGTTGCCATGAGCCGACACTAGACTGATGATATCTAACATCAACAATTTCCAGGTATGGTCTGAGGTCATTACAACTTAAAATTGACCACTTAACACATAACAGAGATAATTATTGGCCTTTATTCATCTGGATAAGGAAAGAAAGAAGGAAACACCAGAATGGGAGAAGGAATTGGATTACACAACTAATTATTTATGAGAATTATTGCTTCCTTCATGTTGAGAACAAAAGAACAAGTTATTATCCATCTACCACTGTTGTTGATACTAATAGGGAGCTCTGGTAACCTGGTGGTAAGGAACTGTGCTACCATCCTAAAAGCAGGCAGTTCCAAGGCACCAGATGTGCTACAGGAAAAAGATGGACAGTCTCTACCCATGTGGTTAACTGCCTCTGAAAACCCACTAAAGGTTAAGCTATGAATTGGTTCTGACTCCACGGTACACATGGTTCAAAATTGGGAAGGGCGTACGCCAGGGATGCATCCTATCTCCATACCTCTTCAACCTATATGCAGAACAGATTATCCAGGAGGCTGGGCTCTATGAGGAGAAATGTGGGGTCAAGATTGGTGGACGGTTTATCAACAATCTGCGTTATGCGGATGACACAACCCTGTTTGCTGAAACTGAGGAGGACCTCAAGCACCTGCTGCAAAGGGTCAAGGACTGCAGCCTACAATATGGATTGAGGCTCAATGCCAAGAAGACAAAGATTCTCACCACTGGGCCAATTGGCAGCATCAGGATGGATGGTTAAGAGATTGAGATTGTACACAGCTTTAGTTTGCTTGGCTCCATAGTCAACAGTCTTGGCACCAGCAGCCAGGAAATTAAAAGGTGCATTGCCATGGGAAAGTCTGCTGTTAGGGACCTCTCCAAAGTGCTGAAGAGCAATGGTGTCTCTCTGGAGACTAAGGTGCATCTGATACAGGCCATGGTCTTCGCAATCACTTGATATGCATCAGAGAGTTGGACAATGACCAAGGAGGATAGAAGGAGAATTGATGCCTTTGAGCTGTGGCGCTGGAGAAGAGTATTGAGAATACCATGGACTGCTAGGAAAACAAACAGATTTGCCCTGGAAAGGGTTAAACCGGGTGGCTCCTTAGAGGCAAAGATTCTGAGGCTCTGTCTAACATACTTTGGACATGTTGTGAGGAGAGACCGGTCCTTGGAGAGTGACATCATGCTTGGGAGGGTGGAGGGACAGTGCAGGAGAGAAAGGCCCTCTATGAGGTGGATTGATTCAGTGACTGGGATAATTGGGATGGGAGTGTCAGAGACGGTGAGATTGGCATAGGACAGAGCGGAGTTTAGGGCTGTTGTACATAGGGTCGCTATGAGTCGCAAAAGACTCAACGGCACATAACAACAACAACAACTGAATGGCACTCTGATGCAGTTATACTATCAACCTCTCTGGCAGTTTGAAATCTCCCGAGGCTCCATAAGAGGAATATGGACAATTTCCTCCCATGCAATTTATTTTTGTTGTTGTTAAGTGTTGTCGAGTCACCTGCAACTCATAGCGACCCAATGTACAACAGCTCTGGATCCTGTCCTATCCTGAGCCAGTCTCACTGACTCTGATACACCTATCCCCATTAACCCAGTTGCTTTGTTGATCCAGCTTATCAAGGGTCTTCTCTCCTGTGCTGTTCCTCCAATCTTCATTTGACTGTGTGGATCACAACAAATTTTTGTTAACCTTGAGGAAAATGGGAATCCTAGAACACTTAATTGTGCTCAAGGGAAGCCTACACTTGGACCAGGAAGCAGTCATCAGAACAGATCAAGGAAACACTGTTTGGTTCAAAATCAGGAGAGGAGTGCATCAGGGATGTGTCCCAACTCCATTTTCAATTTATATATAGAACAGATGATTCGGGAGGCTGGACTGTATGAGGAGAAGTGTTACATGAGGATTGGAGGAAGACTCATCAACAACCTGCGATATGCAGATGACACAATCTTGCTTACTGAAACAGAGAAGGACCTGAAGCATTTGCTTGTTGCAGACTGAGGGTAAAGTAATTTTATAATAATTAATAATCAGACAGACAGTCAGGAATGAGATAGAACAGACAGCATAAAACAGGGGCCCAGCAGTTCTGACTAAAGACCCCCACTGCAGCTTCCCTGTATCTTTATTGAAAATTATCAGGAAGTAAATCACAAAGAGAATTCAATGCAAATGAAGTCAAGCTCTTTCTATTGAAAACCTTCTGCTGGGCTCAGGAGGGAGGGGTTAGCAAACACAAGAATCTGGTAAAACCTTAAAGATTGCCTTAGTGCCTCAGGGTGAACTCTAGCTTGAACCGTGCCTCCCCCACATACTGAAATAGCATTCAGTTTATTACAAATATTTAATATTGGCTTCCCATATTTGTTGCTGAAGGTCAAGGACTGTAGTCTTCAATATGGATTGAAGCTCAGCATCAAGATGACAAAGCTTCTCACCACTGAGCCAATTGACAGCACCATGATAGATGGAGAAGAGTTTGAGGTTGTTAACAATTTCAGCTTGCTTGATTCCACAATCAACACTCTTGGTACCAGAATTCAGAAAATCAAAAGATAAATTTCACTGGGAAAATCTGAGAGCAGGGACCTCCCCAGAGTACTGAGACACAACGATGTCAGTCTAGAGATTAAGGTGTGCCTGATACAGGTTGTAGTCTTTGTAATTACTTGCTATGCATTGGAGACCTGGACAATGACTACGGATGTCAAGAGAAGAATTAGTGCCTTTGAGTTGTGGAGCTGCAGAAAAGTATTGAACACACAATGAACTGTAAAGAGAACAGATAGGTCTGTCTTGGAGAGGGTGAAATCAAGTTTCTCCTTGGAGATTAGTATTTTGACGCTCCACCCTACATACTTTGGACACGTGGCCAGGTGAGTTCCTTGCAATTAATAGCCTTGGAAACCTAGTTGAGGGTCAGCTATGAGTTGGTTCTGACTGGACTGAGAATCCCAGAGCACTTAATTGTGCTCATGCAAAAACTATACCTGGAACAGATGGTTGTTGTGCAAACAGAGTTGGGGAACATTGAGTGGTTTAAAAATAAGGGAGAATGTGTCAGGGTTATATTCTTTCCATGCATTTTCACTCTTTACGCTAAGACAATTATGAAAGAAGCTAGACTCTATGGAGAGGAACATGTTGTCTGGATTGGAGGGAGACTCATCAATAACCTGCATTAAGCAGATGACACAACCTTGCTTGCTGAAACTGAGGATGAGGACTTAAAATATTTGGTGCAAAAGATCAAGGAATACAGCCTTCAGTATGGATTGTATCTCAATGTCAAGAAAACAAAGATTCTTTCCAATGGACTAATAGGCAACATCATGATAGATAGAGAAGAGATTAAAACTGTCAAACAGCATCATCTTACTTGGATCCACAATTAACACCTTAGTATCAGCAGTCAGAAAATAAGGAGATACATTGCACTGGGAAAGTCTGCAGTTAGGGACCTTTCCAAATTATTGAGGAGTAATGATGCCAGTTTGAGGACTAAGGTGCATCTGATTCAGGCCATAGTCTTTCCTATCACTTGCTGTGTGTCTGAGATCTGGATAATGAGTAAGAATGACAGCAGAAGAATTGACCCCATTTGGGGTGTCTGGTGTCCCCTGGGAGCTTAACCCAAATTCAACCTTGAACAGAACTCATTAACTCCGGAGGCAGACACGAGCCATAAACATTATTAGTTTTAGAAGCAGGTGGTAAAACCAGAATAAACATAAGAGCACCCGAAAGTCTCATGAGGCAGAGCCTTATCAGATTAAAAGAAGCTGTTGTATATTCACACAATGGAATACTATGCTGCATTGAAAAACAAAGAACTCATGCAATATTATTCAAAATGGGTGACCCTGGAGGACATTATGCTGAGTAAAATATCTCAGCCACAAAAGGACAAATACTGCATGTTGCCACTGTTGTAGAAAGTGACTGACATCAGGGTTGGGGTAAAATGGAGAAAAACTGAATTGAAACAGACGAGGGAGAGAACAGTTTAAAAGTGATATATGATAGTATATTATGATTATCACAGGAATCCAGAATTAAGGTTGCATAGTGGAGTGCATTTGGGGCAGAGTAGGGGAGGAGGGTAGGGTTGGGGTGGGGGGATTATATACCAATGAAAAAGTTTATCTTTAGCTTTTCAAAGAGAGGAGTGAACTGGGGGGAGGGGATTAAAGAAAAAAGTGCAACAATGAATGAATGAAAATCCCAAATCTCTGTAAATGTTCATTAAAATTAATAAAATAAAATAAAAATTAAAAAAACACCACCCAGAACAAAAAGTAACCAATTAATCTAAGCTACAGAAAAGCAGCATAGGCAATTAAGCCCACCAATTAGAAGCCCACCCATATGACTGATTCCCCTGCCCACCAACCATGTTCCCAATTACCCTGCCCCTGGCGAGGCACCCGGGAAGGCCTTAAAAACCACAGTACAGACTGATTCGATCTCTCCTTCATAGGGTCTCTATGAGTCACCTGCCACTCGAGGGCACTTAATAACAACAACTCCCTCGTTTGCCATCTTGCCACTCAGGGAGAGAGCTTCCACATGTGGAAAAATTATTCTGTGAAATAAATCACGCTCTTTGTTTTTACATGTGTGAATGAGTTCCATTCAGGGGGCCCTTCCGTGGGCATGACATTAAACATCTTATGAATGGCCAAGAGAACAAATATATCTTGGAGAAGTGCATCCAGAGTGCTCTTTGGAGGCAAGACTGATGAGGCTTTGCCTTACATACTTTGAGCATGTTGCTAGGAGGGCCTATTCCTTGGAGAAGATCATGATGCTGGGAAGGGTGGAGGGTCAGCAAAGGAGATGAAGAAGACCCTCAACCAGGTGACTTGACACGGGACTGCTAAATAGGTTCTTGTGAATCAAGAAGTGTGAGGATGCTTAGGATAGGGCAGGGTTCAGATCTTTTATTCATAGGGTCGCTATAAGTTGTACTCGATGACACTTAACAACAACAACAACAACAACATTCTACCCCTGTCAGAAGAACCTCTGCCCCTTTGGGCACAGATAGTGAACAGTTTATGGGGTGATAATCTGAGGCGAGGTGAATATCTTTCCAATAACTTTTTGTGCAATGATGTAAACACTTATTAATAGTAGTATCTCAAAACAATTACTACATTATTGATTGAAAGTGATGGTTTTTTAATTTTACTACTACTTAGACACTTATTAGTGGCACTGTCCAGTGGAGGCTTATATAGCTAATCCAAAAGAGCTGGCACTTCTCTAGCAGTTTAAATCCATGAGAGACTAAGAAGGAGAAAGAAAAGCAATCTTCTCCCTTGTAATTTAGAACCTTGGAAACCCCATGGAATGTCAGCCATGCGTAGCTGCTAATTCGATGGCGGGGAGGGTTTTTGTTGTTGTTTTTACATTTATTATTAGCTGATATTTACTGAGAAGAAGACTTTTTCATCTTCACAAAGAGTAATGTTCTCTTTTTATATCACTATGCAGTCATGGCCAATTTAATGTAAAATGAATTATAATCCATTATAGCTATCATTCTTTTCATTACTCAAATTGCTCAAGTTTTGGCCATGACAATCCTATCCGCGCTGCTGTTTGACCCCCTAGGATATGACCTCATTTTGCCTTTACACCGTAACATAAAAAGATCGCCCAGGCGCCTTTTGGACCCCTCTTGCCCATGAACAGGAATCAGTGTTTTCCCCGGCGAGCCTGCACCAAGTATCAGTTTACATTCTCTCTCTTCCAAATCCATTATCATTGTTTTGTGATATGGGAGTTGAGTCTCCGGATCACTAATTTCTTTCCTTTACCAGCTGGCATGATGGCAAACCTGTCAGTAGAGGGCACTGGAAGGACACTCAGGAGGAAGGGGTTTCTCCAGCTGGTCCCCTGAGAGCTTCTTCACTTCTTGCTCCTGTAGTAGCACAATGATGGTGATGAGCAGGAGCAGCTTATGTTGCTCGTGCTCTAGAACATTCTGCTGACTTCTTGTTAGGCCTTTTCCTGCTTGATGCAAGGTGTCCTGTTTGCCAGCATTGTTCTAACATCCCAGTGGGACATTTCCTGCTGCCAGATTCAGTTGTGAATTAGCTTGATTTAAGACTACGGCAAACCTCCCCTGGGCTGTTGTTGTTTGATGCCGTCGAGTCGTAGAATAGCGACCCTATGAACAAACGGCCTGAGCACTGTTCGTACATAGAGTTTCCAGAGACAAGCCATTTCGGAAGTGGATGCTGCTCCTGCTTCCAGGCTTGGTTTAGTCGGGAAGCTCCAGCCAACACTGTCCACCATGGGTACCCATCACCACGATTGGCACATCACTGTCACAGTCTTCAGCATCACAGCAACCACGAGTTACCTCTGTACAGCAACGCACAGACCAGTGCTATACCACCTAGAAGAATGTTTGACAGGAAAACAATTTGAACCTGGCTAAGGGCCACAGATGAAAATCACCCACCTTCGGCTTGGTAGCATAGCTTCCTTTCCACTAAGCCAACAGTAGCTCTCTCTTTGTCGTCCTCATTGTTATTCCCCTGAGCTGTAGCTATACTCTTTTGAATGTTGTTTTATTCTCAGCTTTAGGGAAAGAACTACCCCTTCTAATTCCTTATTTGTATACAATTCTCTCAACTCTCAGGTAGCCTTTGAACTTAATGTTTGATTTCTCTAGTTAATCCACTTTGTATTGTTAGCTGCATTAGAAGTATCCACAACTCAAAATGACCTTGGGTGTGATGTCTGGTCCTGTGCCTTTTCCATATCGGCTACTGATCTGATTGGTGTGATCTGTAGTGTTTTTACTGACTGATTTTCTGAAGTAGATCTCTAGGCCTTTCTTCCTGGTCTGTCTTAATCTAAAAACGCCACTGAAATCTGTTCAGGATCATAGCAGCGTATAAGTCTTCACTGATAGACAGCTGTGCTTGAAGGACCTTGACTGGAAATGAAAACTTTGTCTCCTGCATGCTGTTGTTGTTATTGTTAGATGTCATCAAGGTGATTGTAGCAACTCTATAAACAATAGATTTCAATCTTCCCTGTTCTGCTGTTCGTCTCCAGGGACTGGCTCCAGCTGAAAACATGTTCATAGTATGTGAGACCAAGTCTTGCCATCATCACTCCTAAGTAACATTATAATTACACCTCTTCCAAGATAAATTGGTTTGTTCTTCTGGCAGTCCATGATATAGTCTATTTTCTTTGCCAACACCACAGGTTAAATGTAGCAATTCTTTGATTTTTCTTGTTTTTTGTTCAGCTACTGTCTACTAATGTTGTTGTTGTTAGGTGCCATCAAGTCGAGTATGACTCATAGCGACCCTATGAACAAAAGATGTGAACCCAGTCCTGACCTGAGCCATCCTCATACTTCCCGACACGCAAGAGCCCATTGCAGCTGTCATCATGTCAGTCTACCTAGGTGAGGACCTTCCTCTCCTTTACCAACGCTCCACGCTTCCCAACATCACGTTACTCTCCAAGGAATAACACCACATGCCCAAAGTATGTGAGGTGAAGCCTCATCATTCCTGTCTCCAAAAAGCACTCAGGTTGTACTTGCTCCAAGACATATCCGTTTGTTCTCTTGGCTGTCCATAGGATGTTCAGTGCTCTTCTCCAACATCATACCTCAAAGGAGTCAATTCTTTTTCTGTCATCGTTATTCAATGTCCAGGTCTCAGATGCATAGCTAGTAACTGGAAAGACCTAGGCCTGAATCAGACATACCTTACTTTGCAAACTGACATCACTACTCCTGAATAATTTGGAAAGGTCCCTAGCTGCAGTTTTCCCAGTGCAATGAATCTCCTTACTTCCTGACTGCTACTACCAAGGGTGTTTATTGTGGATTAAGTAAGATGAAGCTGTTGACTGTTTTAATCTTCTCTCCATCCATCATGATGCTGCCTATTGGTCCAGTGGTAAGAATCTTTGTTTTCTTGATATTGAGATGCAATCCATACTGAAGGCTGCATTCCTTGATCTTCTGCAGCAAATGCTTCAAGTACTCCTCACTTTCAGCAAATAAGGTTGTGTCATCTGCATAACATAGGTTATTGATGAATCTCCCTCCAATCTTGATGCCACATTCCTCTTCTTAGAGTCCAGTTTCTCAGATAATTTACTCAGCATATAGACTGAACAGGTGTGGAAACAGAATACAACTCTGACACTCTTCCCAATTCACGAGGGGACTGAAATAAAAATGCTTTGATATCTCTATTCTTTAGAACTTTGAACAGGCTTTTGTAGAAGACTTTTCCAAGATAATATGTTGTTTGATTTCTTTTCTCCTGCTTCCATGGACATCAATTGTGGGTCCAATTGAAATGAAATCTGACATCAGGCTTTTATAGGTTTATGATGTTGCTGCTTATTGGTTCAGTTGTGAAGTTGCTTTTCTCCCCCTTTACATTGAGATTGAATCTATACTGAAGACAGTAGTCTTTGATCATCACAAATAAATGCTTCTAGTCTTCTTCAGTTTCAGTAAGTTAGATTATTTCATCTATAAATCATCATCAGATGGCTAATGAGCCTTAATGCCACAGTCTACTTCATATAGGTCAACTGATTTGACTTCCATTAGTTTTGTCTGTTCATGTGCCAGTATCACAAGATTTTGTCTAGTTTTTATTTGAAAAGTTTTAGCATATGTTCTTATATTTGCTAAGGCAAGACTTTCTTTATGACTTTTATTTTTCAGAATTTTCCATGATATTCTGAAGAAAACCATGGTATGATTATTTTTTCATATTTAAACTTAGCTCGTGTAGCTCCAGGAAAAGTTTTATTTTTATCTGAATCATATAATTTTTGTAATTACTTGCAGAAAATTCACCTTTTCATGGCTTTGAGTTATTCTATACCAGAAGTTACGTCTTTCCATTCCTCCCCCCCAGTCTCTTGTCTTTCAAGTGTGTTTTTACAGGTGTTTTGTTTTGCTTTACAGTTTTCTTAATATTATTTTTGCACATGTCCTTTTAAGTGTCTCATGTTTACAAAAATATCTATGTTAAATGAAATGTTTTCTTCTAAAGTTACTATTTGTTATTTTCATATACATGTTTTGAAATTAATTTTGCAGGATAATGAATGCTACCTTACAGAATTTATTAGGTTTGTTTGTTCACTTATGACATCTGTTTCTGTGTTTCAGCCATGTTGTTGTTATGTGCCATCAAGTAGCCTGCAACTCATAGTGTTCCTATGTTAGCTCTGAACCCTGTGTTATCCTGACCCAATCTCATCATCTCTAACAGACCTAATCTTGATCTCATTTCTCCAGTCACTGAGTCAATCCATCTCATCCTGAATCTTCCTTTTTTGCACTGTCCCTCCACCCTTCCAAGCATAATGTCCCTTTTCCAGGGACTGGTAACTTCTTGCCACGTGCCCAAAGTACGTGAGAAAGAGCTTCAAAATCCTTGCCTCCAGGGTGCAGCCTGCTTTCACCCTCTCCAGAACAGCCTTGTTTGTTCTGGCACTCCACGGTATGTTCAACCTTCTTTTCTGGCGGCCTAGTCTAAGGATCTGTGTTGCCAACTCAAAGACATATGGGTCAAATACAACAACTCCTCCATGGAATAAAGATCAGCGGTCTCCTCCTGTTTAATTCACTGCCTCTGAAAACCCTCTAGTGGGTCAGCTTTGAGTTGATTCTGACTCAACAGCATATTCAACAAGATCACCTACATATATGTGGCTAGTGAGCGGATTCCTAGATGTGGTGACCTACTGTGTTACACATTAAAGTTGCTCCATAGGGTTTTCTGTAATCTTTGGGGAAACAGGTTTGTTGCCAGGTCTTTCTTCCATGGTGCCATGGAGTTTGTATAGTTCCACTAGAATGATCCTTTCGGGCATTGAACAAGTAAGGTGTGTAGGATTCTAATGTGGAGATTGATCAGTTTTGCATAATTGTACTGTCCCAGGGATGGAAAGAAGAGTCATTGTGCCATTCAGAACTGAGATCCTACTCTGACGGGATCAGTAACACCTGAGCAGTGGCTAGTAGTAAAGAGCTAGCAGAAAAACAATGGTGAAGACCACAGACCCAGGAAAACATTGAGAGAGAGCTGTGAACCCTCTGCTTACAGAATGAGGAAGCCGAGCATCTGCTTGCCCTCAGACCGGGAGTCTGTGGGTGTTTCTTAGGCAGCCAGGTTTGCCTTTAGGCCCAGGTTACTAGAAGAATGGGATGTCTCTGGCACTTGAACCTGCAGAGCTATAATAATTTTGTTAACACTTGCCCAGTAAATTTAGGAAACTCTAAAGTTAATGGAGATCAGAAGCCATTGTCCCCATGCCCATGCCATTTGTAACTTTAAAAAACAGCCAAACCAACAAAAACCACAAAAAAACCCCAGACCAATGAAAATTCCCAACCCTCAAATCCTTAAACTCATTGCCATCAAGTTGACTCTGATTGGTAGGGATTCTGGATCTCCAAAGCTCAACGTCTTAATAGGAGGAGATGGCTCCTGTTTCCTCTTAAGAGCAGCTTGTGGATTTGAGCTGCTGGAGACAAGCGGCCTTGTGGTCTTGTGGTTAGCAGCACCACATGCTATGCGTTACTTGGTATTTTTTAAAACAAAACAAATTAAAGTTTAAAAAGAAAAATAAAACAAGCATTCAACTAGCTAAATTAATTAAGAAATAAAAGTAATAAATGAAGACATTGAAAAGAATGGGAATTACAGAACATTTAACTGTGCTCATGTGAAACCAAGAGGCAGTTGTTTGAACAGAACCAAGGGATACTGCATAGTTCAAAATCAGAAAAGATGTTGTCAGAGATGTATACCTACTTAATCTGTATGCTGGGCAAATAACCTGAAAAGCTAGGTTATATGAAGAAGAAAGTGGCATCAATGTTAGTGGAAGATTTGTAAACACATTGCATTATGCATATTAACTCCCATTATGGTTGAATCAGAACTGACTTAGTGTAGACCTTCCAGTAGATTTTTCTGAGGCTATAAATGTCACAGGAAGAAATTGCGGTCTTTCTTCTTCTGAGATGGATTCAAACTGCTAGAGAAGCACTACCTTTTGACTAGCACGATATTGAGTTTTCTTACCCATGAACAAGGGAACATTTTTTTTTTACTTAGAACTTTTATTGCATGTCACAAAAATATTCTGTAGTTTTCCTTGTCCAGGTCTTTTGTGTTTATAGTTGGATTCACTCGCAAGTATCTCTTTTTGTGGTGAGCTGTAAATAGTATTGCTTTCCTTCTCTGAGTTCTCTTTGTTACTGTAGAGGAATTCCACTGATTTTTGGATATTTATCTTATATCCCGCCACTCTGCGAAATTGGTCTACTAGCTCTAACAGTTTTTTGTTGTTGTTGAGTCCTTGGGGTTTTCTTTGTACACTATCTTATCATCTGCATATAGTGACAATTTAACCATCTCTTTGCCCATTTGAATGTCTTTTATTTCCTTCTCTTGTCATATTGCCCCATCAAGTACTTCCAATACAATAGAAGTGACAATAATGGGCATCCTTGTTTGGTCCTTCTTTGCAAGGAAGATGCTTTTAGTCTTTCTCCTTTGATAATGATATTGGCTCTTGGTTTTGCATATATGCTGTTCACTATTTTGAGGAAGTTCCCTTCTTTTCCAATTTTGCTGAGGGTCTTTATCAGGAAGGGATATTGGATTTTTTTTCAAATGCCTTTTTGGCATCAATTGCTAAGATCATATTGTTCTTGTTACTAATGATTTAGCTTTACTTATAAACAATATGTTACACTGGGCAAATCTGCTTCCAAAGGCCTCTTTAAAGTGTTAAAGAGCAAAAATATCAGTTTAAAGACTAAGGTGCACCTGATCCACTCCACAGTATTTTCAAATGATTTACATGCCTGTGAAAGGTAGACAATGAACAAGGAAGGCCAAAGAAAAATGGATGGCTTTGAATTGTGGTGTTTGTTGTTATGAGCCATCAGTTGCCTGTGACCTATAACAACCTGATGTACAGCAATTCTGGACCCTGCCCTGCCCTGTGCCATTCTAATTCTGACACATCGACCCGATTGCACCAATCACTGTATCACTTTATCTCATCTGAGGTCTTCCTCTCCTGTGCTGTCTGTCCTCCATTCTTCCAAGCATGATGTCCTTCTCCAAGTACTAGTCACTCCTGAGCACTTTCCCAAAGTATATGAGACAGAGCTTAAAAATCTTAGTCTTCAAAGAGAAACTTGATTTCACCCTCTCCTTGACATACCTATTTGTTTTCTTGGCAGTCCATGATATGTTAGAGACTTTTCTCCAGCACCACAATTCAAAGCATCAGTGCTTCTTCTGTCATCCTTAGTTACTGTCCAACTCTCTGAAACATAACAATTAATTGTAAAGACCACGGCGTGGGTTAAGAATACCAATAAATCTATTTTGGAAGACATACAGACAGAATACTCTCACATTTAAGAATTGTGAGAGTGGTTTCACATACTTTTGGCATGTTATCAAGAAAAATGATATGCTAGAGAAAGACATCAGGCTTGGAAAGATGATGGGTCAGTAAAAAAGAGAAACTTGTCAACCAATTGGATGGACACAGTGACTGAAACGACAGGCTTGAATACCACAGAGGTTGGGAGATGGCACAGGATTATGCAGGATTTCTTTTGTTGTACAGAGTCACTCTGAGTCAGCGCCAACTTGTTTGCACCTAAAAATATCATCTATAGTGTGTGAATTACATTGTTAGCAAGTATCTAGTTTCTTGGGTGGATCAAAAACACTTAACATTTGACCCTGAAGGAAAGTTCATGCCTTTGAAATATTGAAAGACTATTGACTGTGCTTGAAGTTTCAATACTTGAACTGAATATTCATGTTGTTGTTGTGTGTTGCTTAGTTGGAACCAACCCATAGCTGACCTTCCAATGAGTTTTCAGAGGCAGTAAATCATACATTCTTCTCTCAAGGCACAGCTTATGGATTTGAACTGCATGTCTTTGGGATTGCAGCACAGCTTCTTATGACCAGGACACCAGTGTTCCCTTAAATAAACACGGACAGAGAAAAACAAAAACAAAACACCAAAACAAATCTTTTATGCAAGAAGTGCAACGAGGGTGGCCTTAGAGGCCAGAATGATAGAACTTCTCACATACTTTGCATATATTATCTGAAGGCTCCAGAACCTGGAAAAGGAAATCATGCATGGAAAAGTGTCAAATAAGAGCAACACCTTTAACATAATGACTGCAACAATGAACTTAAGCACAGTGGAGAGTGTGAGGATGGTGCAAAAAAGTAAAATTTTGATTTGTTGTGTGTAGGGTCTCTGTGACTGGGAATTGACTCCATAGCAACTGATATTAACACCATCCAGCAATATAATAGAAATGACAAAGATCATGGTTAGAAAAGTGTCCATCAACAAATGAATGGATAGAGAAGCTGTGGTATATTCACACAATGGAATACTACACTGCATTGAAAAATAAGGAACTCATGCGATATTATTCAAAATGGGTGACCCTGGAGGACATTATGCTGAGTGAAATATCTTAGTCACAAAAAGACAAATGCTGCATGGTGCCACTGTTGTAAAACAGGACTGACATGGGGGTTGGGGGGAGAATGAGAAAGGTGGGATAAATAGTGTATACTGCATTGAAACAGGTGAGGGAGAAAACTGTTTAAAAGGGATATGTGATTAGTGTTACTGTCATGACAGGAGTCCAGAACTAAGGCTGCATAGTAGAGTTGACATGGGGGAGGGATGGTAAAACAATTAAAGAATTTTTCTTTTACTTTTCAAAGAGAAGAATGTACTGGGAGGGAAGAGGTGGGCAGAGAGAAAAGTGCAACAATGAATGAATAGAAATCCAAAGTCTCTGTAAATTTTCATTAAAATTAATAATAATAAAAAATAAATTAAAATCCAATCCACAAGAACCAAACAAACAAAGAGTCATATAAAATAAGTTAAGGCACCACACCATGAAGGATCCCTGAAGGGTTAGTGACAACAAGAAGCCTGCTGTACAACAAAATGTTCCAGGAACACCTGAGACCTTTGAAAACGAGGGACCCTTAGGGAGTCCGGGTTGAAAACATCCGAGATCTAGTTCTAAGAGCTATTCCTTGTCAGCAATCTTCTGAGCCTCTGACCCCTAAAAAGTTAGGTACATCAGGGTTCTTGCTAACAAGATCTCCTGGAATACAGCCTCAGCACCTCCTCTGGATCAGACTGACTTACCCATTTACTTTCTTGAGATAAGATAAAGAACACAGATCCTTGAGTAGTCAAAGATTATTTATTTCAATAAGAATGCTGGAGTCAGAAAATTAAAAGGGCTGAACTCGCCCAGCATTTCTTAAGCTCAAGGAACTGAAGAATAAATTCAAACTTCAAGTTGCTATAATCAAGGATAATTTAGGAAGAATATTAAATGATCCAAGAAGTAGTAAAAGAAGATGGAAAGAATATACTGAATAATCATATTTAAAGGAATTGGAAGATACAGAAAAATTTCATGAAACAACATGTGAGCAAGAGCCTATGATGATGAAGGAAGAAGTTCAAGCTATTTTGAAGGATACAACAAAAAATAAAGCACCAGGAATAGACAGCATACCAATTGACATATTTCAGCTAACAGATGCTGCCCTGGATGTGCTCAGCAAGTTGTGCCAAGAAATCTGGAGAACAACCTCTAGGCCAACTGACTGGAAGAAATAGATATTTGTTCCCATCCCAAAGAACGGTGACCCAACAGAGTGTGGAAATTATAGAACAATATCATTGATTTCACATGCAAGCAAGATTCTACTGAAGATTATCCAAAAAAGATAGGAACAGCATATCAGCAGAGAACTGCCAGCAGTCCAGCCTGGGTTTAGAAGGGGTTTTGGTACTAAGGATATTGTAGCTAATGTTAGATGGATTTTAGATGAAAGCAGGGAATACCAGAGGAATGTATGTCTGTGTTTCATTGATTATGCAAAGGCATTTGAATGTGTGGATCATAACAAATTGTGCCTGATTCTGAGAAGAATGGGAATCCCAGAACACTTGATCATGCTAATGCGAAACTTATACTTTGACCAAGAGGCAGTCATCAGAACAGAGCAAGGAAACACTGCATGATTCAAAATTGGGAAGGGCGTACACCAGGGATGCATCCTATCTCCATACATTTTCAACCTGTATGCAGAGCAGATTATTCAAGAGGCTGGGCTCTATGAGGAGAAGTGTGGCATCAGAATTGGTGGAAGATCCATCAAAAATCTGTATTATGCAGATGATACAACCTTAAACTAAGGAGGATCTGAAGCGCTTGCTGTAGAGGGTCAAGGACTGCAGCCTCCAATATGGATTGAGGCTCAATGTCAAGAAGACAAAGAGTCTCACCACTGGACCAATTGGCAGCATCAGGATGGATGAAGAGATTGAGATTGTTCACAGATTTAGTTTGCTTGACTCCACAGTCATCACTCCTGGCACTAGCAGCCAGGAAATTAAAAGAAGACATATTGCAATGGGAAAGTCTGCTGTTAGGGACCCCTTCAAAGAACTGAAGAACAATGGTATCACTCTGGCGACTAAGTTGAGCCTGATACAAGCCATGGTCTTTGTAAACAGTTGTTATGCATCAAAGGGTTGGACAATGACTAGGGAGGATAAAAGTAGAATTGATGCCTTTGAACTGTGGTGTTGGAGAAGAGTATTGAATGTATCATGGACTGCTAAGAAAACAAAACAGGTTCATCCTGGAGAGGGTTAACCCAGATGGGGCTGCTCTTTGGAGGCAAGGTTTCTGAGGCTTCGTCTGACATACTTTGGACACACTTCAAGGATGGACTAGTCCTTGGAGAGGGACATCATGCTTGGGAGGGTGGAGGGACCTCACAGGAGAGGAAGACACTTGATGAGATGGATTGATTCAGTGACTGGGGTAATGAGGATAGGTGTGTCGGAGGCAGTGAGATTGGCACAGGACAGAGCAGGGTTTAGGGCTGTTGTACAAAGGGTCACTATGAGTCACAAGAAATTTGATGGCAAATTCAACAACAACAATAAGAATGCTTTCTGTTTTCCTTTACCCTGAGAAAAGTATACTTGACTTTCTTTATGTATGCTATGCCTGCTTTTGTAATAAAAGAGAGCACAGATATCTTCATCTTGCTATTCACCTGATAGAGCCTTTGGTCTTTTTCCTATTCATCATCTCTCGAGTCTCTACCTTCTACAACCTGCAATCACAGAATACCTGTGACTTTCAACACCTACTTATTTTAAAAAACAAACAAACATGATTTGAGTGAAGGTTACACTGCAAACTCATTTTCCATTCAATCATTAAAACACATTTTGGTTGTTATAATCAATTACAACACTCATAATGCACTCATACCCTTTCTACTTCCTCCTTTAAATTATCATTTCATTAAACCCTCTATCCTGTGATGCCTTTGAGCTGTAGTATTGAAGAAGAAAACTAAATATCCCTTGACTGTCAAAAGAACAAACTGCTGTACCTTGAAGAAAGTATAGTCAGAGTGCTCCTTAGAGGCAAAGATGTCAAAGCTTCCTCTCATATATTTTGAGCATATTGTAGGACATGTTATTATTGGAGAGGTACATTATGCTTGCAAAGGTGAGTGCCACCAAAGGAGAGGATGACCCCCAGCCAGGTGGATTGACACAGTGATTGCAGCAAGGAGCTCCAATTTGACAGAGATGGTGAAAATCGCATAGGATAGGATAGGATAGGATAGGATAGGATAGGATAGGATAGGATAGGATAGGATAGGTTAGGATAGGACAGGACAGAATAGGATAGACAGGGTTCAGATTTGTTGTTCATAGTCTTGCTATGAGTCATACTCAACTCAATGGCACTCATCCTAACCTTCCTGTCTTTTATGTTTTACTCTTGACCTTATATTGCTGATTATTCCAAGAAATGGACACCTCCCCCCCACCCCCCACCCCCACTGTTGTTAGTCACCTTATAGATCTGGCTATCGTTTCATTGAAAGTTCCAAATAGATGAATTTTGTTTCAGGTTAACAGCCATAGTCTTCAGTGTTTCACCAGTCCTTATTTGATAAGTAAGCCTGATCTTTTTTTATTTTATTCTGCATTTTCTTCCACTCTATCCAGGATCTTCTACTGTGATTCTTTTAGATCCTTTTAGAGTGATGTGATTCTTTTAGAGAGCACCATCTTGATTATATTGGAAGTTCAGGTCAGAATGGTCCATTAACCCTTGGACCGAATTGGTTCTATACATCTTTGCTTTTCTCTCCTCTTGTTAATGTCAGACAGCAAAAGACCAATAATTAGAGCTTAGATAACAGCTGTAAAGTGATTAAGACTCCAGTCTTAAGTAGAATGTAGAGCTTTGTCTTTTTTGGTTATGTTATGCCAATGGACCTCGTTAATTATTGTTGTTAGATGTCATCAAGTTGAGTATGACTCATAGTGACCCTATGAACAAAAGATCTGAAACCAGTCCTGTCCTGTGCCATCCTCACACTTCCTGACACACAAGATCCCATTGCAACAGTCACCTTGTCAATCCATCTGGTTGAGGGCTTTCCTCTCCTTCGCTGACCCTCCAACCTTCCCAATACCATGTTCTTCTCCAAGGAATAGCACCTTCTAGCAATTATGTCCAAAGTATGTTAGGCAAAGCCTCATCATTCTTGTCTCCAAAGAGAACTCTGGCTGCATCCTCTCTAAGACATATCATTTTTTTTTAAAAAAATAGAATGATTGAATGTTTTAATTTATGATGATTTATTCATTGCAAATACATTTTCTAAAAGAAACAAAAGATGACTTTACATGTAGATTTCACCCAATGGGCTATATAGGAATCAGATTGACTACAGTTGTGGAAGAAATTGTTGAAGCAGCTCAATATCAGCAGTAAAAACTAGGCCAGTTATAAATTGTGTATACTGCACTGAAACAGATGAGGGAGTGAATAATTTAAAAGCGATGTATGATAGGGTATTATGGTTATCACAAGAGTCCACAATTAAGGTTGCATAGTGGGCAACAATAGGTTGTACTTGGGGCGGTGGG
>NW_006399792.1:224976-225779 GCF_000299155.1 Elephantulus edwardii
TTTATGATCATCTTAAGAATAGATTTGAGGCACTGAACACCAATGATAGAAGACCAGATGAGTTGTGGGATGATATCAAAGATATCATCCCATGAGGAAAGCAAAAATTCATTTCAAAAACAGGGGAGAAAGAGAAAACTGAAATGGATGTCAGAAGAGACTCTAAAGATTGCACTAAACATCAGGAAGCCGAATCTAAAGGAAAACATGTACAAGTAAAAGAGCTGAATAAGATGGTTTCAAAGAACAGCCAGGGAGGACAAAGCAAAGTATTATAATGGATATGCAGAAAGCTGGAATTGGAGAATAAAAAGGGAAGAACTCACTTTGCATTTCTCAGGCTGAAAGAACTGAAAAACAAATTTAGGCCTTGTGTCACAATGTGTCACAATGTTGAAAGATGTGATGGACAATGTATTGAATGACCCAGAAAGCATCAAAAGAAGACAGAGGGAATACACAGAGTCACTGTACCAGAAAGAATTGATTTGCACTGAAAGATTTCGGAAAGTACCATATGAACAGAAGCCAATGGTAATGACAGAGGAAGTGGAAGCTACATTGAAGACACTAACAAAAAAAAAGACCCCAGGAATCAATGTGATACAAATTGACTTGTTTCAATTAACAGTTGCAGCCTTGCATATACTCACCAGTCTGTTAGGAAATTTGGAGGACGGATGTCTGACCAACAGATTGGAAAGGGTCTATGTTATGTTATGTTATGTTATGTTATGTTATGTTATGTTATGTTATGTTATGTTATGTTATGTTATGTGCCATCGAGTCGCTTGCGACTCATA
>NW_006399792.1:227207-236405 GCF_000299155.1 Elephantulus edwardii
GCCGCAATAAGGGATATACCTTTAACTTGCTGGTATGTCTGATACTTCTTTAAATCTGAACAGTCACATTAAGACAGACTAGGAAGAAGGATTGGCCATCCACTTCTGAAATAGCAGGCCTCTGAAAACCCTATGTACAACAGGAAAGGGTCTATATTTGTTCTTAATCCCAAGAAGGGTGAAAGAACTGAATGTGGAAATTATCGAACAATATCACTGATACTATATGCTAGCAAAATACAGCTGCAGATCATTCAAAAACAGCTGGAACAGTACATAGACAGGGAATTGCCAGAAGTTCAAGCAGGATTTAGAAGAGGCCATGGCACCAGGGATAACAGTGCTGATATCGGATGGATTCTGGCTGAAAGTAAGGAATACCAGAAGAACGTGTATTTGTGCTTTATTGACTATGCAAAGTGCTTGACTGTGTGGATCATGACAAGTTGTGGCTGACATTGAGAAGACCTTGATAATAGACCTTTGCATATCCTCTAGTTCTAAAACTCAAGGACTAGCAACTTACTGTCCTAGAATGTTTGGTTTCAATTAAGAAGCATGTGTAGTTTTGCCTCTATTGACTCTTCCATATGTTGTTTGTTGTTATGTGCTGTTGAGTCGCTTCGACTCATAACGATCCTATGTACAACAGCCCTATACCCTGCTCTATCCTGTGCCAATCTTACTGTCGCTGACACACCTACTCCCATTACCCTAGTCATTGAATAAATCTATCTCTTCGAGGGTCTTCCTCTCTTGCGCTGCCACTCCAATCTCCTAAGCATAATGTCCTTTTCCAAGGACTGGTCCTTTCTTGCAACATGTTCAAAGTATGTCAGATGAAGCCTCAGAATTCTTGCCCCCAATGAGATGCCTGGTTTCTCCATTGCCATGATGAACCTATTTGTTCTCCTATCAGTCCATGTTATATTCAATACTCTTCTCCAGCACCACAGCTCAAAGGAATCAATTCTCCTTCTATCATCCCTAGTCATTGTCCCACTTTCTGATGCATAGCAAGTAATTGCAAAGACCATGGTCTGAATCAGGTAGACATTAGTCTCAGACTGACATTGTTGCTCTTCAGCACTTTGGAGAGGTCTCTGACAGCAGACTTTCTCAATGCAATTTGTCTTTTAATTTCCTGGCTGCTGGTACCAAGAGGGCTGGTTATGGAGCCAAGCAAACTGAAGCTGTTAATAATCTCAATCTTTTCCTTGTCTATCATGATGCTGCCAGTTTGCCCAGTGGTAAGAACCTTTGTTTTCTTGATGTTGAGCTTCAATCCATCTTGAAGGCTGCAGTCCTTGACTTTCTGCAGCAAGTACTTCAGGTCATCCTCAGTTTCTTCCATATAGATGGATATGTTTACAGTATAAACAATTATAAATGTAGAAATAACATATGACAAACCCATGCATGGTCATGGATGTAGCCTTTACCTGTCCATAACTGTTTGTCTTGCCTGTTTGCCTAAAGAGCTGTTTGTAGATTAATGCATATCATTGCTGATATTCCAGAATTATGTATACATTAATGGTCCCTTTAGTGGACTGTATCTCTTGTGCACATCTCCATGTTCATTTGTTTGGAGGTACTAAGCTCACCATCTTCTTGATATACTTTGTCTTTCTCTTCATCCTTCTTACTATGTGATGATTAACTTTTTACTCATTTTTACTTTCTTTCCCATCCCTGCTGTTCAGAAGGAATTGGGGGAAAACAAGGCCTGAGGAATTGATGGGATACCAATTGATGTATTTAAAAAAACAGATGCTGCCCTGAATGTGCCCACTAAGTTGTGCCAAGAAATCTGGAGGACAACCACCTGGCCAACTGACTGGAAGAGACCTATATTTGTTCCCATTCCAAAGAAAGGTGACCTTACAGAGTGCGTTAATTATCAAACAATATAATTAATCACATGCAATCAAGATTCTGCTGAAAATTATCCAAAAACAACAGAGAACTGCCAAATGTGCAGACTAGGTTTAGAAGAGGCCGTGGTACTAGGAATATTATAACTAATGTTAGATGGATCTTGGCTAAAAGCAGAGTGTACTAGAGGAATGTCTGTCTGTGTTTCTTTGATTATGCAAAGGCATTTGACTGTGTGAATCACAAAAAACTGTGACTAACTCTGAGAAGAATGAGAATCCCAGAACACTTAATCATGGTTATGTGAGGCCTATACTTGAACCAGGAGGCAGTCATCAGAACAGAGCAAGGAGACACTTCATGGTTCAGAATTGGGAAAGGTGTACACCAGGGATGTGTCCTATCCCCATACCTTTTCAGTCTATATGCAGACAGATTATCCTGGAGGCTGGCTCTATGAGAAATGTGGCATCAGGATTGGAAGGAAACTCATCAACAACTTGTGTTATGCAGATGACACAACCCTACTTGCTGAAACTGAAGAAGACCTGCTTGCTGCAGCCTTCAATGTGGAAGCACAACATCAATAAAGATTCTCATCAGTGGGCCGATTAGCCGCAACGTGATGGATGGTGAAGAGATTGAGATTGTTAACAGATTCAATTTGCTTGGCTCCACAATCAACACTCTTGGCACCAGTAGCCAGGAAATGAATAGATGAATTGCATTGGGAATGTCAGGGAGCTCTCCAGAGTACTGAAGAACAATGATGTCATCCTGGAGACTAAGATGCACCTGCTCCAGACTATAGTCTTCACAATTACTTGCTATGTGTCAGAAAGCTGGAGAATGACTAGGGATGATAGAAGAAGAATTAATGCCTTTGCATGGCGGTGCTGGATAAGAAGAGTATTGAATACCACGGACTGCTAGGAGAACCAACAAGTTTGTCCTAAAAAGGGTGAAACCAGGCAGCTTCTTGGAGGCAAGGATTCTGAAGCTTCGTTTTACATACTTTGGGCATGTTCCAAGAAGGGACCAGCCCTTGGAGAAGGATGTCATGCTTGGGAGGATAGGGGGACAGAGCAGGAGAGGAAGACCCTCAATGAGATGGATTGACATAATGACTTGAGTAATGGATAAAGTTGACAAAAGAGAGAGCAGGGTTCAGAGCTGTTACATATAAGGCTGCAGTGAGTCGCAAGCTACTCAATGGCACATAACAACAACAACAACAACAACAACATACTTGAGATTTCATCCAAGGGCTGGAAAGTGATAAATTCACTGAGCACATTAATGGGGAGTAATGAGAGGAAGGTCAGAGAAAGAGATTGTAATGATCATGAGGATGGCATAGGGTAGGGAAGGTTTAGGTCTGTTGTTTATGGGTTTGCTATGTGTGGCTGACTCTGAGAAGAATGAGAATCCCAGAATATTTAATCGTGCTAATGCGAAACCTATACTTGGACCAAGAGGCAGTAGTCAGAACAGAGCAGGGTAACACTGCATGGTTCAAAATTGGGAAGGATGTACACCAGGGATGTGTCCTGTCTCCATACCTTTTCAACCTGTATGCAGAGCAGATTATCCGGGAGGCTGGGCTCTATGAGGAGAATTGTGGCATCAGGATTGGTGGAAGATCTATTAACAATCTGCGTTATGCAGATGACACAACCCTGCTTGCTGAAACTGAGGAGGACCTCATGCACTTGCTGCAAAGGGTCAAGGACTGCAGCCTTCAGTATGGACTGAGGCTCAATGTCAAGAAGACAAAGATTCTCACCACTGGACCAATTGGTAGCATCAGGATGGATGGCGAAGAGATTGAGATTGTTCACAGCTTCAGTTTGCTCGGCTTCACAGCCAATACCCTTGGTACCAGCAGTCAGGAAATAAAAGAACGTATTGCGATGGGAAAGTCTGCTGTTAGGGACCTCTCCAAAGTACTCAAGAGCAACGGTGTCTCTCTGGAGACTAAGATGTATCTGATACAGGTCATGGTCTTTGCAATCACTTGTTATGCATCAGAGAGTTGGACAATGACTACGGAGGACAGAAGGAGAATTGATGCCTTTGAGCTGTGGTGCTGGAGAAGAGTATTGAATGTACCATGGACTGCCAAGAAAACAAACAGATTCATCCCGGAGAGGATTAAACCAGGTGGCTCCCTGAAGGCAAGGATTCTGGGGCTTTGTCTGACATACTTTGGGCATGTTGTAAGGAGGGACAGGTCCTTGGAGAGGGGCATCATGCTTGGGAGGGTGGAAGGACGGCGCAAGAGGGGAAGACCCTCTATGAGATGGATTGATTCAGTGACTGGGGTAATCGGGATGGGTGTGTCAGAGGCAGTGCAACTGGCACAGGATAGAGCAGGGTTTAGGGCTGTTGTACATAGGGTCACTATGAGTCTCAAACGACTCGATGGCACATAACAACAACAACAACAACATGGTCATAATCACACCGTGACTGCTGCAATGGGATCTTGTGTGTCAGGAAGTGTGAAGATGGCACAGGACAGGACTGGGTTCAATCTTTTGTTCATAGTGTCGCTATGAGTCATACGTGACTCGATTGCAACTGTCAACAACAACAACAACAACCACCAAGTTATGATCTTCTTGATCATGCCTAACAATAGCAACAACAACAGCAGTAATGGTTGGAGCAATAATGGTTGGATTTAGGCTTTTTTGGAAGGCTTTTATATTAGCTCTGTGGCAATTAGAAAAAGGAAACTTCTGTAGGTGGAAATGGCTCATAGAGCCTGAAGTGGCTGGGGAAATGCTGGCTGACCCTCCATCCATACTGGCCTTGTCCCCTTGGCTAAGAACTTGAACTCAGCCAGTTGATATTGTAAAACCAAGATTACATTAAGTTCAATAGAGCAGCTTCATGAAAATGGTTACGTTTGATTAATTGCTAAGCAACTGTGAGAAATCAAGAGCAGGAAATGACACTATCAGTCTCGTTACATCCATGATCTGATTTATTCACAAACCAAAAATAATCACAACAAAATATACACTAGTTAAAAACCAAAAGATTATGATGACATAACATGTAATATTCTCTCATATAAGTGCGCACAAAGTGTTTTGCTTGCTTCTACATACATTTCTAGTAATAGTTTCTTATAGGGAAGGAACACAGACCAGACTCTGCAGCTGTTAGTTTATAAGAGTGTTACTATGAAGCCACAAACTAAACTAATGATCAAAAACATTTATCTATATCCAGATCCACATACACATACATTCACCCATTGAGAAATAAACATTCCTTATTTTATCCCTTTCCTATTTTCCCCCTCCCCTTACTAAAAGCAAGGTAGGACAGGCTATTTTTCTTCCTACTTTTAATTGGCCTCGGAAGATGCACTCTCTAATTCATGAGAATTGCGAAATTTCAGGTGTTCTTCTTCTGTACTCTTAGGGTCCGGGTGGAGCTTGTCTTCATGGCTATGAAATTCTTGGCTGTGGAATTCAAGGTTGGATTTGGAGATTTCCTGACTATTAAGCATATCAGAATGCTCACTGCTCACATCATCTGTCTTCAGCGTATATTCTTTGGACTGCTCTTGGCTGTGGGTTTCCATGCTGTGGAGGTCACTCAGCTGACTGGGTTCATGACTGTCCTGCTGGTAGCTGTCCCAAACAGAAGACTTCTTTAGGGCCTGGACCACAGGGATGATCTTGTGTGCATCTTTCAATTCTTTGGATTTTACGTGTGAGAAGAAGTCCTCTGTCTCATCAGAATACTGAATTGGAACAAAAAAGGAAGGCTATGAAATGAACAGCAAGAGACAGGAACATGGTAATTCTGTTTTATTGCCTAACTTTTTAGTTTACTTTATACTGAAAATCATATAATGTCTAGAGTAAAATAAAACAACAACCAAAAAACCCCAATTAACTAATGCTATGTTGTTATGTGCCGTCCAGTCAGAACTGTCTCATAGCTGACCATCCAGTAGGTTTTCAGAGGTTGTGAAACATGTGGAAGGAGAGTGCACATCTTTCTCCCATGAAGCAAATGGTAGATTAGATTGACTTGCCTTTGGGTTGACACTACAACTCCTAAACCATCACTACAACCACTAAACCATCAGTTGTTGTTATGTGCCTTTGAATTGACTATGACTCATAGGGACCCTTTGCACAATAGCTTGAACCTTGAACTATCTTAAAACAATCTCACTGTCTTTTGAGACATCTGTCCTCCTTATCCCAGTTACTGTGTTAATTCATCTCATCCAGAGTCTTCCTCTCCTGTGGTGATCCTACACCTTTCAAAGCATGATATCCTTCTCCAAGGACTAGTTTCCCCCTGGCAACATGCCCCAAAACACATACTCCCTTTAACAACTAATAGTAATTTGTAATTTACCTTTCCTTCAAAAAGTATCATCTCCTTTATACACATCTTTGCTTTACATAAAGGGAAGGTCAAAGTTAAAAAATCAAGAGAAGAATGAACTGAAAGATTGTGTCAACTCTAGATCCTTTGACTAATGAATGATTCAGTGTCCTTTACAACTCTACAATTTTTCTTGCAAATTTAGCTTCAGAACATGATCATTAGATTTTGAAAATAATCACTGTTTTCTAAAGTCTTCATTTAACCTGAAAAAGTGAGTAGAACAAATATTTTAGAGCTAGGACTTGGAGAAACAGAATTATATTTCAGTGAGAAAATGAAGAAGAAATGATGTGGACTTCAACATAAACACCAAATAGAATAAGACTTTATATGTAATGGTTATAGATTACTAATAAATGCTTGTTATTTGCTTGGTGAACAAATGAATGCATGCATAGGCTCTGGTTTGCTAGAGATGAGTTCTGGTCATAACTCTCCAAAGTATCTGTTAAGGGACTTACCTGGATTTGAGGTCTGCTCCTTGACTTCAGCCCATAGCCCAAACTGTCACCTCGGCCATCATAAGGATCTACTGTGGGCATAGCGGGTGAGAACACTGGAGTTGATGGATCCTCAGTGGGAGAATCAGTGGGAAGTTCATCAGATTCATCAGAATGATGAGATTCATCAGAGTGGTAGGGATCATCATCCGTGTGGTCTTCCGAGTCATCTGACTCAGTGGAGTCCTTGCTGTCCACGTGGTCTATGTCATCTTCATCGTCCACATCGTCTGTGTGGTCAGGGCTTTCATTGGACTGACTTGGGAGGGTCTGAAAATGGAGATGGTTACAAAAATTAGAGCATGTCTTTTTATTTAGCTTAGTTTTTATAGAGTATACTATTCTTCTTTCATGTAGTCGAAGGATCTTTGTGTCTACAATACGTCGTTGGTTGGCCAGCAGTGTACTAGGACATCAGAGTTCTCTCCTCCATGCCTATACTAATATTTCATGGCATTTAGGAGCTAAAGTGTGAGAATATAAAATTTCTCCTTTCTTGACTCGCTAAAGTGTTCATGTGATTATATTCCAAACTATTTTCCTTACTTTCCTATAAATATTACTTTTATAGATATTTTCAAGCTGAGTAAATGTACCATTCATACTGAAAATGCTGTTTTCCCTTAGATATAATAGATATTATTAAACTGAGTGAAAACTAAGTGATGCAATAGATTGTTGTGATTGTTAGGTGCTATTGAGTCAACTATGAGTCCTTCCTTGCAACTTAAAATCTCTGAAATGCTAGTAGAGGATCATTTTAAGTCAATTTCAACTTGATGGCAATGAGTGAGTTTTTTTACACAAAGGCGTAGAAACATAATTGTGAGGCTGGGTTTTCTACTTGAAATTTTGGAATCTGGAAATGAGAGCATGAGTATTTGGACCATACGTACCCAATCCTATAACCCCCTCACTGTGAACATGGGTGATTAAAAAGGAATTCTGTTATGCATGCATGAATAAACTGCAACTTCAGTTTAATTCATTAGATAATTGTAAGGTATTAATTCATTAGACAGCCAGTTAATTCATTAGATAATTACAAGGTATTAAAAAGACAGCTACAAAAATATCTTAAGGAAGTAGCAAGAGACTTAAGTCAGTAAAATAACAAACTTTTTGTCAACAGTTGTTACAACACTGAATGGACAGAACATTTGGTATTTCTGACATCCAGTAAATACATTTGTTTTTCCTGAGCACATTTTAGACTGGCAATATACTAACTAAAATTTGCTGGTGGAATGTCATCAAAGAAAGCCCTGACAATATGATTAGAAAAACACCTGCCTTTCCCCCCATGCCTATAACGCAATGGAAATGGAGAACTCACCTCTTGTTTAAGGAGGTCTGTTTCTTCAGAGGACACAGCAGTCTGCACAGGAGGGAAGGGCACATCATCAGTGTACCTTATACATGCTTAGATCTTTGATCCAAAAGTTAACATTTCCAATTCAACTCAGTTCTTGGTTTTGCCCTGATTGATGGATGGTTACAGTGGGAAGAAACCAAGGGGCAGATCAATCCATATTCTAAACACTTGTTTGCCAACAGGCAGAAAGAATGGAAGCGCTTAAGCAACCCAAATGCTCGGCTTTGTAGCTCTTTTTCTTGAGGGAAGCATAAACATACCTGTGGTGGTAGAAGAGCCTGCTTGTGAGATGGGTCTGGCTTTAGCCATGTGGCCACAGCATCTGGATATTTGAGGTTGAGCTATAAAGAAAAAAATTGTATATTTGTCACTTGTATTTTGCTGCCTATTTAAAAAGGCAATTTGTCACTCTAGGAAACAAAAACATAGGGGTCTCTAAAGGATAGGCTGGAGAAAGAACCATGCCAGTCATCGATGGGTGAGCATCACACAGTCAATCAGTCTTTGGGACTCTGGTTGTATCATTTAGATATTCTTACAGATTAATTTAGTTAACTCTGGCATAGCACCTACTGGGTGCACATTTTTAAAGTGCTTTATGCCTGTTAATGAATTTAATTTTCTCTACTCAAAAGAGGTTGTTGTTATTGTATTCATAGCTGACCCTACAGTGGGTTTTCAAAGGCTGTAAATCACCCAGGAGGAGACTGTAATCTTTTTCCTATTGGAGCAGTTGGAGAATTAAAAATGTGTGCCTTTGAGTTGGCAATGCAGCTCCTTATCTACTAGGCCACCAGTGTTCCTTCCCTATGAGGTAGCTTGCATTCATATTTTACTTTATTTTTATTGTTGTTGTTGTTGTTGTTGTATGCCGTCAAGTTAGATCTTACTAACACAGGAGGAGACTGCCCACCCTTCTCCAGCAGAGCATCTGGTGGATTCAAACCAGACACCTTTGGGATGCAGTGCAAGTGGACAAACACTTCTTAGTCTATGTACAGATTTCTCAGTAACACAATT
>NW_006399792.1:236505-244784 GCF_000299155.1 Elephantulus edwardii
ATTTTACAGAGACCACAATAATGTTAACTGTTCTTAAGTGACACAGCCAGTATTCAAACCCAGGCAGAGTAGCTCTTACCACTGCTCCTGCATTATAATTACCTGTTTCTTGCTTGCTAGCTGACTTTTTCTCTCAGATAAAACATATCTAAAGCAGTTGTTGTTAGGTGCCATTCCATGCCTATGACTCATAGTGACCTTACGAACAACAGACCATATCCTGCAAGCATCTAAACAGAGGTGGCCTCAAATAGTGTTAATCTTCAGTATTGTCTCTCCACAAGAGAGTCTCTGAGTCACAGGCAACGCAATGGCACCTACAAACGACACCAGCGCGGTGGCACCATAATTAAGCACATGAGCGTTAACTGGCAGGTCAGTGGTTCAACTCTACCAGCAGCTCTGAGAAAGAAAAGACAGGTGATCTGCTCCCATAGAGATCGTCGTTGAATGTTGTTGAGTCAGCTCTGACTTGCAGCGACCCTGTACACCTGATCGTGTGCCATTCGCACAATCTCTGTTCCATAAAGATGACAGCCTAGGAAACCAGATAGGACAGTTGGCTGTCATGAGGGGCCACTCACTACAAGTCATAACTGGCCCAACAACATGCAGAAGTGATCGCAAGTGATTATCTAAGGCTAAGGAAAACGAAGTGAAAAATCTCAGTCCAGAGTGCTCATTAGCCATCTGGGGTACATCCTGATAGAGTTGCCCATATATCCTACTAACTCTCAATTTTGGGGGTTCTGGAAGTCAGAGTCTTGAGCATATTTACTAATATTCTAAGAGTCTATCATGGTACCATGTGCCTTTTGAAGATGTATCTTTTTTCATTTTACTTAAAAGGCACAAATTTTTGCTTCAAATAGAGTGACTTTAATTTTCTCTGAAAAGGTGGTGGGGTTTTTTTTCTGCTTTATTCTTGGAACTCAACATGGATTTTCTCAAGTAGATACATTTATATTTACTTCCTCTAACCCACATACACTTACACATACACACACAAACACCTCCTGCCCCCAAACACAGAGTAATACCTCTTTTATGTCTTCATTAGGGAGTTCTAGTGGCCAAGGAGTTGCACTGCCAGCCCCTACACTAAGTGCTCTGAGGAACAAGGACTGTCAGACAGCTTTTGTATATCTTACAGCCTTTTAAAACCTGATGGTCAGCTATAAATGAGTTCCAACTTGAGAATGACTAAGTGAATAAATTCTTATCCTCATTAAGCAAGTTAATGACACTGACTACCAGTAAATCTATACCGGCTTTTATTCTACTAATCAGGAATGGTGCTCTGTGTGCCTTTTTGTCTACCTATCTTGGGACAATGCCCATTTGTTCCTTGTCTGGTGCACTTCACCTCTTGTGGAGGGGCATGTACATCTCTGGTCCTGTCCTAATTATTATAATAGAGAGCTTGATTCAGTCTTATGTTTGGAAAGGAAAATGTGATCTAGAATCAGGTGACAAGCACAATAGAGGGAGACAGCATAAATAGACTTTCTTTTTCCACAATAAGCCTCTTAGGAAATAGCACAGGCAATATGAGTATCATAGTCATTTGCAACCAGTGTTGACTGATATCTGGGCAAATTTTAAACCTAGTTCTTCCACTAAATAAAACAAAGAATTTAATTCTCTACTTCTAGGAGTGTATGTTGACTCTTGGAAATAAAATGTCACATTATTTTATAGAACTCATTTTATAGAACAAGTGGTAATGGCCCCCAACATTATTTTCTATTTGGTTTTAAGATGATGCATTCTAATTAAAACTGGTCCGGGCCTGGTGCCGGTCTAGAGTCACATAGCAGGCAGTCAGGAAATGTTTACAACTTAGTAGACTTGACTGAAAATGAGGAAATTCGTGGCAAATACATTTACAGTATCTCTTGCAATAACTGCACAAATAATTTGATTATATAATAAACCTTACCTGCTTTTCCTCTGAGCTGCCAGAAGTAGCCTGGTGTTTAACCTTCAAACAGAAAAGAAATATTACAATGGGAATATGTTCTGAAGCACAAAGAAACACAATCCATTCATTTTTCAGGAATTTAAGATTCAGCTGTACTCACTGGCAGGGCGTAGGCAATGCCTAAGAGACAAAAACAAATCACAGCGATTCTCATGATAGTGATTTTCCCTGCAAAAGATTTGTAAGGAACATTTGAGATCCGTGAGGCTGAAACAGTGGTACTGATTCATGCTACTTCCTAACAAACTAATCAGAAATGTGGTTTACTTTCTGTAGAATGGTTTCTACTTCTAGAGAAACTCATTCTTTTGAGTGCTGGGCTTTTTATGTTAATATTTGCAAAGCCATCTCTATTCTCCATCTCCTGGTATTAGGCAATGGAATGGGGAATTTTACAAGTCTGTATTTACCCAGCTTTTAAATTTAGAGCTCCAGAGGTTAAACCATTTTGCCCTGACAGCACCACCTATCTTAAATAGAGACTAAGAGTCATCCAATTAATTTTACAAGTTAGTTTGGGGACTGTTACATTTTCAAAGGGAAAGAAAGGAAAAACTATGCAAGAATTTTTTTCTCCACTTACCTAGTATGATTAAGGTGTGACTTAGGTAAATCATAACTATCTTTAAAGTAACCATATAAATTAAATTAAGCATTCTATACATTTAAAGTGAAAATACACAGAAACAGTCAGCAGATTTTCTCTAGGATGATATGAATCAGCATAGTCATAAAGGTACCTTGGCGAAAGATTTCACAGCAAAACACAGATGTAAAACATTCAGAGAAAAAGATTTTATCCCCTTGACATTGGAATAGATAGAATAATGATAAATAATGGCAGCATTAGCATTAGATGTTATTTTTCTTCTTCAAATACCTGTACTATCAACTATTCATTTTTAATTATGTAGCTATGATAATTCCAAAGGAGTATAATAAGATTTTATCTTTCTTAATCTGACTTGAAACAAGAGAATCTAGAGGAAGTTTAAGTTTTATTTCCAAATGGCTTTTCAGAATAGCTGATCATCCTTCTTCCACAAGTTCTGCAGTACTATTCCCAAGACTACAACTATGTAAGTCTGCACTGATTCCCTTATATTGAAGCCTTTTTTCTTACAGTTTGGGCCACCTAAGAGATTAAACAGATTATTTAGCACAGCCATGAAATACCAAAGTGCATACTGACCTGGAGTGGTGCCTGGCTGAGAAGGCTGCAGCTGTCAGGAGTAGAGAGTCTTGGCAGAGACAGGATGCTGCTGCGGCTGCTGCTGCACTCTTCTGCCCCCTCTGCCTGCTGCAGACAAGCTGGACCTCCCTGAATTTAAATGCAGCTCCACCAACGCAGGGGGCGGAGCGATGCGTCAGGAAGTTTGTGCTCCGCCCACTTGCTCCCACACTTCCCCTTCTGGTTCTGTGGTTAAAAACAAAACAAAATAAAACATGCAAACCCCCAAAACCAACCAAAATCCAAATGTACACACACACACACACACACACACACACACACACACACAATTACTTATGTACAATGCAGTTCTTTGCTTTTTCATTTAATAAACCTAGTATTCAGCATCATAGAGGAACTCATGTTGTTGATCCATCCAGTGGAGTACTACTCATAGGGACCCATGAACAAAAGGCCTGAAGCCCCTTAACTACTGACATTTATCAAAGTTCATAGAGTTTCCAGAGGCATGTTGTTTAGGAAGTGGATGGCACTCCTGCTTCCAAACCTGTTTTAAACTGAGAGCTCCACCAAGCACTGTCCACCATGGGTAACCATTATGGCATTTGACACCCCAATGGTACAAAGTTCAGCATCACAGCAACCCCAGCTTATCTCAGTCAGCATATTGACAGAAGAGTGCTGTACCACTTAGAAGAATGTTCCTCCAAATAATAACTGACTTTTAAATACAAAGGCCCTCCCAGAGGTCTTGTTGACTGTAAAAGAGACTTAAATAAAAAAAACCCCAACAAACCCAACAACAAAAAAACAAAACAAAAAAACCCACAAAGCAACCAATATAGTATGTTTTTGTTGTTATGTGCTGTTGAGTTGCCTGTGATGTATATCGACCCTATGTACAGCAGTTCTAAACCCTTCCCTAACCTGAGCCAGTCTCACTATTAGGGGTCCCATTTTCATAGAGCATGTAACATTAACCAGCTCTTGCAAAGGCTTGATTGATAGTTTCTAGTTTAGAAGAAATACCTCAAATGGAATGAAATAGAAGTTTTATTTCTTTTAGCTTCTGTGGGTAGGTAATTAAGGGATCATCTGCAAGAAATCTTTTCTCCATGAATGGACTTATTTCAGAACTAGAAGACATTTGCCTCCATGAATGTACTTGTTTGAAAGTTAGAAAGCTATTATTTAAGCATAGAGGCTAGAGAACAAAACTTCATCCTTCACTACCCGAGCTCCGTTTGTGAGCAGCTTGAAACAAGCTGTAAGCAAGCTAAACAGCTTGTCATTTAGACGAACGATATGAACAGACAGCAGCCAAACGAATGCACTGCCTTCTAGTGGATTCCAACTCACGGTGATCCTGCAGCATCATTCAAAAGAATTCTAACTCACTGCTCTGGCGTGGGCTCTGACACATAGCAATCATCCACCCGTTTCCGAAGCTATAAATTGCATAGGAGGAAACGGTCCTCTGTCTCTGTTAGAGCTGCTGGTGTATTTGAACTGCTGGAGATACACAGCCTATGCATTAAGAGTAAAACTCACTTTGTACTACATCTTCTTAGAGTGAGTCTTAATGATACTAAAAATTTATGCTTGAATTGGATTTATAGTGTTCTTTCAAGGACGCAGGTTTTGTCACACTGTTGCAGCTGTTTGAACTGCTGCTGTTGTTGTGTGTCATTGAACTGGAACTGATCCATAGTTTAGGGAGCTCTGGGAGCCTCGTGGTAAGAAGTTGTGCTGGAATTCTGAAGGTGTGTGGTTCGAATCCATCAGCTGCTCAGAGGGAGAAGGGTGGATAATCTCCCTTGCGATTAACTGCCTTTGAAAACCCGCTGGAGGGTCAGCTATGGGTTGATTCCAACTCTACAGTACACAACAAGAGGAGATTGCCCATACTTTTCTCACATTATACACACACACACACACACACACACACACACACATATACTATATTAAAAGGGAAAATTATTATTTGCTCTTGTTGTGAACTGTTGAATCAGAACCTGACCCATGACAGACCCTCCAATGGGTTTTCAGAGACAGCTGATAGATTCAAACCAAGTGACTTCAGGATTGCAATGCAGTTTCTAACAACTAGGCCATTACAGCTCCCTAATTTGCTCTACATGTGGCCCAAATGTTTTAGGACTAAAATGAGGTTTACTGCTTTAGAGTGTTGCTTCAAGGACCAGACTGTGACCTACTCCCACTTTAATACCACTCTACCACTCTACCACCAACGTTACCTGTGTAACGTTAGACAAATGACTTAGGTAGCTACACTGGATCCTGTTATAAAAAAGGGGGTAGTGTTGCCTACTCTTAGAGGTTTTTAGAGTTTAAATGAATTACTATATGTAAACCTAATATTAAATGGCACTTATTAAGCATTGCAGGAGGGACAATGCTTTTGAACTGCCAACCTTTTGGTTAAAAGCCCAATATCTAATGCGTTATAGTCACCAGGGTTCCTTATGAGCCTTAATTATGATTAATAAAGATTTAGAGGGTAGGTAGCCATGATTTGTAGTATCTTCAAGGGTAATGAATTTTTTAGGATAGGAATCGATTTCTAAGTTGTGTATGTGATGAGTAGATTCCATTTTCACATTACTAAGGAGTGGAGCTTTGATGGCCTCATGGGTAAGGAGTTGCACTGCCAACCCAAAGGCGGGTAGTTGTGATCCACCAGCTACTCTGTGCAAGGAAGATGGGCATTCTCCTCCTGAGCAATTTATAGCCTCTGAAAACCTGCGGAAGGCTCAGCTGTGAGTCTGTTGCAACTCAATAGCAGTGAGTGAAAGGGATGGAGAAGGAGCTCTGATGGCAGCATAGTGTATCAGGTGTCATACTACTGACAAAGGTGAGATGTTCCAATCCACCAGGCGCTGGTGGGAGAAAGATGGCAGTTTCCTCATATAAAGATTTGTATCCTTGTAAATAGGTAAAGGGTCTCAATGAAATATACTCAAGAGCAATGACTTTGGCTTTGAGGAATGAAGCAGGTTTTAAATTAATCTTTTCTCTCTAGCTATCCTCTCAGGATTTCTACTTATCTTTCTAACTTCCTCTTGTTCCCTTCCTTCATCCCTCCCTCCCTATCATGTTGTTGTTGTGTATTGTCAACCTAAAGCTAACCAAACTGTTCAGACAGTTTTCAGAGACAGTAAATTGCAGGAAAATGCCCATTCTTTTCCCGTGGAGCAACTGATGAATTTGAACCACTTTGTCTAGTGATAGGAAGCTTTACTGCAATCCCAATACAATCTCTGCCTCTCACAAGATTTATGGCCTCTGTAAAGTGGCTGGAGGAGTCATCTCTTAGTTGGTTCTGACTCGATGGCACACAATGACAACGTTATTTCGAAAGGCTTACCTGCTATATACCACATATTGCTTTTGGGATAAATCTATATTTAAACAATATTTTGCAACAAATGAATAAAAACAAAAAAAATTAGGATGACTTACCCTTATGAACATTTGGTTGAGGAAACACACCTTTAAAAAAATGAGATATATTACAAATGAAAGTAATTCTTTCTTATTGTTGATTTGCAAGTAATAAGTACATACACATTTTAATGATAAGATTTCATTTGTCTTAGGCCCCGCATCCCCCGCTAAACACATTACCCACATAGGTTTGTCATGTTGTCAACAGAGTGGAGGAAGGAGAAAAGTCCAAAAATAAGCAAACATCCAGAATTCTGTATCGTTTACTCTGTGTCCACAGGGACAATTCAGTAAGAGTTTAAGGAGTTAGAGGAATAGGTTTTGCTGGAGTCCAGCCAGCACTCGATGAACCACATGACCCTTCAGAGGAGTCTTGTTGTCATAGCCACAATGCGCCACACGATGGCAGTATTTCTGAAAAAGGATTTTAGACTTCAATACAATTCTATCAGTGTTCTTATTCTGGCAAGAATATTCATATGCTTAATGACAGAGCTTTGGAAAAAAGGCTTGATCATCTGAAAATTCAGCCACTGAGAACCCTATGAAACACACATGGAATTGTCATGTGTTGGAATTGACCCCAATAGTGCCTTTTTTAAAAATGGCAACTGTATGGACCATCTATTTCTTGGAATGCATGTGAGGAAATACTTCCAAACAATGACCCATTTTGTGATAATGGGGAGTCAGAGACCAAGCAAACCACTGTGTGCTTGTTTGTCTCTGATGTCACTGTCAGCAATCCAGGTGGGTGTCATTTCCTCCTGGCCCTTTCCCCACTCTCACCAACTGACTTGGGTCCTGGCCCTGTAGTTCTACCTGGAGGAAAGGTGCACAGACTCGTGCAAGACAATGTCTGGGATCCCTCAGAGTCAGAAAGATAAAGTGATTTGTGCTGAGGAGACAATTCTGCAAAGTGGTTCTCTGGACAGTGGATAATGAATTGTTGTGTCATTCCGATTTTGGAGGAGGCTCTTCTGTGTTTCTTTTTGCTTACCTTCTTGCTTTTTGAAATCAAGTACATCACGTCTGCTGCTGACATTTATTCTTCCTGAGCAGGATTTTCCATTGGTCAGAACCAGCATGTTAAATGATGTAAACCAGAGAGGTTTGCTCTTATCATTAGGCTAGTGGCTATTAGAATCATGAGGTCAAATTCCCTACCCATCTGTGTAAAACATAAAAAGCTTGTATGTTACTCGAGAATGCAAAGAGTTCTTTGGAATCTTAAAATGTAGACACTATCTGGGGACAAGGAGGCTCTGGTGATGTAGCCCTTAAGGAATTGTCTGTACCCTTTCTTGCGATTCCCATCAAGGAAGAAAGACGGACAATCCCCTCCCTTGTGATTCACAGCTTGGAAACTCAATGGAGGGTTGAGGTGGTCAACTGTGAGTCAGTTCCAACTTGATGGCAGAGAAATGCTTATGATGATCAGGACACATATGGAAAAAGAAAAAAGAATTTTAAATCTTTTTCTTCTGAATTGCATTCAAATGCCCATATTAATAGGGAAATTTATATATCTAGATGTATATCTGTGTTTCATTGATTATGCAAAGGTGTTTGACTTTGTGGATCATAACAAACTGTGGCTGACTCTGAGAAGAATGGGAATCCCAGAACACTTGA
>NW_006399792.1:246794-254073 GCF_000299155.1 Elephantulus edwardii
TAAAATGGTGCAACCCCTGTGGAAAGCAGTATGGCGCTTTCTCAAAAAGTTGCAAATAGAGATACCATTTGACCCAGCAATTCCACTACTGGGAATATTTGCACATCTCTAATTACACTTATTAAATAGATATATATGTCTTGGAGAGAGTGTGGCCGAGTGCTCGTTAGGGAGGCAAGGATGCAGAAGTTTCTCCCCTATACTTTAGGCATGTTAGGAGAGGCTATTCATTTGAAAGCTACATCTTACTTGGAATGGTGAAGCATCAGCAAAAGAAAGACCCTCAACAAGATGAGTTGAAACGGTGACTGCAGCAGTGGGGTCAACTGTATGAGGATAGGTACTTGACTCGAAGATTTTAACAATCTGAGACGGTTTGTTGTAATAGTGCTCATGAGTGACTATGACTCATAGTGACTCATGGACAGCAGATGGAAACCTTGCCAAACCTACTCCATCCTCAAACTCTCCTTTGTGCTTTTTAAGCCCATTGTTGCAATCACGGTGTCAATTCATCTTGCTAAAGATCTTCCTCTTTGGCACTGCCCCTCCACCTTTCCAAGCATGAGGTCCTTTTCCAAGAATTGGTGTCTCTTGACAGAATGCTCCAAGTATGTGAGAGAAAGTTTCACCATTCTTGGCCCAATTATATTCTACATTTTTACACTGGAATAAACCATGACCATAACAACTTACAGTGTATTTTTCTAATGAATTACCTTAGAGTGGTGTGGTGGACATCCTAAACCTGCAACTGATAGCAGAAGTGAGTGTGTTCTTGTAGACTGTCCCTGAATTTTGAAGCCTGTAATTCTTATGTACATTGTGCAGTTTTAATGATTATTTTTCGTTATCTTCACTAAGTATCTCCAAATTGAATATTATTTTAGTTGCTGCCAAATTAAATAACTCTCCTCATTATTGCCAAGTTGTAACCAGTTCATAACTGTTTTTGAGGTTGTAAATCTCAGGGTAGATAATTCATCTTTCTCTTGCGGAGCTATGGTGTTGTTATGTACTGTGGAGTCACCTGTGACTCATAATGACCCTAGTACAACAGCTTTGGACCCTGCCTGTCCTTAGCCAGCCTCAGGACACACCTTCCCTCCCATTGCCCCAGTTACTGTGTCAATCCATCTCATCCGGGGTCTTCCTCTCTTGCGTTGTCCCTCCACCCTTCTGAGCATAACGTCCTCCAAGGACTGGTTCTCTCCTGGCCCAAAATATGTGAGACGGAGCTTCAAAATCCTAGCCTCCTAGGAGAGAGTTGGTTTCACTTTCTCCAAAGCAGATCATTTTATTTTCTTGGGTGCCCATATATATTCAATACTCTTCTTAAGCACCACAACTTGAAGGCATCAATTCTTGTTTTATCATCCCACTGAGTCATAGGTGGAGTCAAACATCCAGAGGGCACTGCCTTTGCACTAACAGCACAACTCCCTATAGACTACACCACCAGAGTTCCTCTCTAATAGAGAGGTGCTTTTCTTTTTTATTTTTATTAAAAAAGATTTCTATTATCACAAACCTTCTCAGTGGTGTGGAATTAGAATGGAAGCTATAAAATTGTACAGGAGGACATTGTAAATCTTTCTCCCATGGAGAAACCTGTGGATTCGAACTTCCTGCCTTTAGATCAGCAGTGTAACTCCTTAAACACCAGGTCACCATAGTTGCCTCCAGTCACTATTGCTACTGGTATGTATCAAGGAGTCAGAACCAATGCATAGCTAACCCTCTGGCATCTTTTCAGAGACTGAAAACAGCACGGGAGGAGATTGCCCGTTGTTCTCCTGAAAAGCAGTGGATGGACTTGAACCTCCTGCCTTTGGGTTGTCAGCACAACTCTTTACCACTACTATTGTTGTTATTTAGTACCATCAAGTCGTAGACAACTCATAGCGACCCTATGAATGAAAATCTTGAACGCAGAAAACTTTTCTTTTTTTCTCTAACTTCATAGAGTCTGGAGGCAAGCTATTTCAGAAGCAGACGCCACTCCTGCTTCCAAGCCTTTTTAAATTTGGGAGCTCCACACAAGCCAGACCTGAGAGTTTATGGCCTGAGGGCCCAAAAGCCTTTTTTTAAATACAAGGCCAAATCCAATCAGCTCAACCCAGTTGGGAGCAACAGCCACACCCAAGTCTCAACTCCAGACCAGAAAATACACCTTTGCAGAATCCGGCCACTGCTCATCTTCCCAGACTACAAAGTAACCCCAGACTGGTGGTCAAATGCCTTTTTAAATATGAGGCCAAATCCAATCAGCTCAACTCTTAGAGATATGCTATTAGCTCTTCAGAGGGCAGAGATCGGGAAGATGATGCAGGATATGGCAAAGTTCTGATCTGTTATTTACATGGTTGCTATGAGTAGTAGTTGTTGTTGTTAGTACTGTTGTGTTGGAACTGACCTGTTGCTGACCTTCCAATGTGTTTTCTGAGTCCGTTAATCATATAGGAGATTGCCTATCCTTCTCTTGCAGGGCAGCTGATAGATTCAAACCGCTTGTCTTTGAGATCGCAACACAGCCTCTTGCCACTTGATGCACTTGGTGCTTGCAGTCAATTAAATCACCTCCAACATTAGACAGACTATAAATACACATAGATTATACATAGACCGTAGATAGATAGACTTCCTAGAATATCATTCTGATCCCATCCACATACATATGCTCTTGAAATGTTTGCACATTTCCCAGGTTTAGTTCCCAGAAAGCATCGATAAAGCCTAAACAGATAACATTATTAACATCTGCCATGATCTTGTGCCCCAATACACCCTGCATATGCTCTAGAATATCTACTGTGGTGCTTTATTGTCCTATGTGGTGTCTGTTGCCTTATACAGAAATGTAACTCCCTCTGGGTAAGGGTTGAGTCTTATGTTTGTATCCATTTCCTGATAGGCATTTACTTGGTAAATAAAGGAGCATCACTTTGCCAATGATTAATCTTATTCATACTGCGTTTAACACATACATTCAGTATCAACCCCAAGGAATATGAATAGGATCATTAGAAAATCATGTATGATTATTTTTAAATTCCATGGCAGAATTTGAAGAACAGGGACCTTCTTACCCTTTCTCCTCCCCTTATCTATGTGACTTTGGCAAATCTTGTGTGAATCTCAGGTTACCCTGATAGAGTTAACCTGGATTATTTTAAAATTCAATTTAGCTCTAAAATTCTGTAATTTTAGTTTCTTTTAAAATTCAAATATTGACATTCCAACAGGAAGAGCAGAAACGTTGTAGAAATAGAAATGGCATTGACCCAATAAAATAAGTTAAAATTAAAAACAAGCAAGGGATGAGATAGTCATAAATATCTCTAACAGAGAAGTAGGCAAGTGTAAGTCGAAAAATTTCAAAGTGCTTTTATGCAAATACCAGGTAACTTTTGCTATATTACTTGATAATATACCTACAGATAAAAAAAAAAATTTGTTGTTGTGTGCCATTGAGTCAAAACCAACTCACAGCTGACCCTCCAGCAGGTTTTCAGAGACAGTAAATTACATGAAAGGAGATTGCTAATTCTTATCCCTTGGAATAGCTGTTAGATTTGAACTGTGTGCTTTTGGGATTGTAGCACAGTTTCTTACCATCAAGCCACTATTATAAAAGAAAGAAAAATCACTAATGAGCAATTTTATTCTAAGGTTGATCAGAATGTATTTTTTTTTAAGAAGGGAAATCACTTCAAAAGTACTACTTTAAAAAAAATTATACTAGTTTATTTAAAAAACTCCATTGTTTTCAAGAACAGATTTCCCTCAGCCCCCTACCCATCAAATTGTACACCATGATTTATCTCTCCTCCCCCTGCACATCTTCTTCCCTCTGCTTCCGGCCTCTCCCACCCCTCTTGGATCTTTATACTCTTTGTACAATAACGGTTTTATACAATATTTATCCTTGTGGGACTGAGTTAGTTCACTTAGCATAATGCTCTCCAGTCCTTCCCAAATTACATAAAAAATACTACTCTCGTAAATAAGATTTTGATATTCCAAGAATTTTTAGTTCTTTGCTCCTACAATCTGGGTTTTTGAGGTGTTTTCACAGTAAGATCACGTGCATTTCTTTTAGATTTTGTGACAAGAAGAGTGGGGGATTGTGGGGAGATTGATGAGGGTGGCTGCTTCTTTCCTGGAAAATACTGTTTGTGGGCAAAGGGGGCAGTTTCTTTGCCACAAAGATCTGGAAAGGCATATCAAGCTTGTCCATAAGCTGAAGATATATTTAGATTTCTTTCCCAACCCTCCTCCTCATAGCCTCTTCCTTTCCAAGCATCTCTGGGAGTCAGTGGTCTAGACAACCTACTAATTTCACTTATGTTAGATGTGATAATTCAGCAGTTATCCCAAATAAAAATTTGCTCCTGAATTCTATTACTGCTTTTTTTCCCAAAAAAACCCCACAACCCAAACCTGCTTGATTCTGAATATGATTTCTACTAATATTTTTTCTCTCTGTTATATATTTTGGTATAATACTTAGTCTCTCTGCTGTTACCTTTTCTGAGGTAACAGCCCATAACTTCTGTTTTTGCTTGTAAAGAAGTGTGATGTTCAAAATGAGAATGATAGAATTGCTTATGTTTTTCTGGACACCTACAAAGTTCAAAGGGATGCTGTGGACCTAGTTGGGCAACTTACTAATAGTGCATAGTTTAAATCCACCAGCTGCTCTGTGGGACAAAGATGAGGCCAGTTTCTTCTGTTAAGATTTGTAGCCTCAGAAACCTGATGGTGGGTCACCATGAGTAAGAATTGACTTCATGGCAGTAGGTATACTTAATGTCAAAATTATGCTGCAGTGTTTCTGATTCAAACCATGTTCTTTTAAATTACCTTATATGCATGGAGAAGTCTCACAATGAAAAACAAAGAAAGAAAAAGAAATTAATTTTAACAATATGTTGGTGAAGAACTTATAGGTTACTAGAAGAACAATCAAATCAGTTGTAGATGAAATACAGCCCAAATACTCCCTGATAACAAGGATAACTTTTTGCTCATTTATTTTTGACACATTATTGGTAAAAGCCAATTTCTAGAAAAAAATAATTTTTGGCAAAATAGCAGGTCAAGAAGGACAAAGAAAGCCTCCAGTGGGGTGGATTGACACAGTAGCCAAGACAATGAACTTAAATATGCCAATAATTTTGAAGATGGCACAGAAATGGGCAATGTTTTGTCCTGTTAAATGTAAGTCACTATGAAATGATGTTAATCAGCAACAACTAAGAACAATAAAGCTATTCCTAGCATTTCTATGAATTTAGTATTTTTTAAAAATTTTATTTTGTGCCAGTTTACATACACCATACATAAAGTTTGCATACATTGTTTTTCACACTGGATCTTTCCCCTTTCCTTTAGCCATCCTTCCCTCCACCCATCAAATTGTGTGACCCTATGACTAAGCCGCACCCATCCCTTGGATCCTTGTACTCATTCTAGTACTTTGACCTTAATATTTCAGATAATTATAATAGCCCTGTATTATTCTATTTACTTTTATTTCCTTTATTTCATTTACTCTTCATGAGAACCCTTTGAGTAGATATTTACAGTATTAGTAGAGACTCAGAAGAGGCAATGATTAGCTCTACCTGTCTAAGGTCACAAAAATTTTCAGAAAAGGCAAGATAGCAAACAAATGGGAAATTGAGAGTTAAAGACTAACTTATGAGAATAAAAATTATAAATATCTAACTTTAACCATATTTGATTGAAATAAAAACATACTTTAAAATCTGCAAGTTGCAACAGTTTTGATGACAAATGTTATAAAGTGAGAGAAGAATCTTATGTTTAGTCAGAGATGAATCTAATAAAAATGTGCCTATCAACAGTATACATCAACAACAACAACGACTTACTATAAGGAGCCCTACTGGTACACATGGTTTTTAAATTCAGGTGAGATAGACTTTAAGGGAAAATTTTAAATCCTGTGGTTTTGGTTTAACCTTTCTTAGCTTCAGTTTGGACTTGCATATTAGTAGTAGATAGTCTGTTCCACAACAGCACCTGGCCTACTTTTCACAGCTGATACCTAGCTTTTCCAAAGATTCTTTCCACTAGTGTAATTGATCTAATTCCTGTGCATACCAGCAGGTGAAATCCATGTTTAATATTACATACAGGAAAAATCCTGCTTAAGATTATCCAAAGAAGACAGGAATGGTACATTGAATGAGAACTACCAGAAATACAAGCTGGTTTAGAAGAGGTCATGGCATTAAGGACATTATCACTAATGTCAGATGAATATTGGCTGAAAGCAAAGAGTACCAGAGCTATTTCTATCTGTGTGTCATTGATTATGCAAAGGCTTTTCACTCTGTGTTGTTTTTGTTGTTATGTGCCATCAAATCACCTGTGACTCATAGCCCTAACTCCTACTCTACACTGTGCCAATCTTATTGTCTCTGACACACGCACCCTCATTACCCCAGTCACTGAATCAATCCATCTCATCGTGTGTCTTCCTCTCCTGCTCTGCCTCTCCACCCTCCCAAGCATGATATCCCTCTCCAAGGACTGGTCCCTCCTTGCTACATGTCCAAAGTATGTCAGATGAAGCTTCAGAATACTTGCCTCCAAGAAGCATCCTGCTTTAACCCTCTCCAGGATGAACCTGTTCATTCTCTTAGCAGTCCATGGTAGGTATATTCAATACTCTTCTCCAGCACCACAGCTTAAAAGCATCAATTCACCTTCTTATCATTCCTAGTCATTATCCAGGTCTCTGATGCATAGCAAGTGATTGCAAAGACCATGGCCTGTATCAGGTACACCTTACTCTCCAGACTTAAATCATTGTTCTTCAGTACTTTGAAGAGGTCCCTGTCAGCAGACTTTCCCATTGCAATGTGTCTTTTAGTTTCCTGGCTGCTGGTACCAAGAGTGTTGATTGTGGAGCCAAGCAAACAAGCTGTTAACAATCTCAATCTTTTCACCATCTGTCATGATGCTGCCAGTTGGCCCAGTGGTGAGAATCTTTTTCTTTTTTTTCAAATTATTGTTAAATTTTATTAGTTTTAATGAACATTTTCAGAGATTTTGGGTTCTCATTCACTCATTGGTGCACTGTTTTCTCTACTCTCCTCCCCAGTTCGTTCTTCTTCCCCCCACCCCCCACAAATGTCTGTTTTAATTGTCTAATTGCCACAGTGCTTGTCAAAGCCAGTTCTGATTAATCTCCTTTGTCAGTGTGTCCCTTGCCATTCCCTATCACTCCTTCCTGAGAGAGACT
>NW_006399792.1:254273-261362 GCF_000299155.1 Elephantulus edwardii
CACGGAGGTGTTGCAACCTAGAAGACACAAATTTAACTAACAAGTTAAAAGTACATGAGTCAAAAATTAACAAGCAATAATATTCTGAGTAGAGGTTCTAGTAGTGGCACAAATCAAGTTACAGAGGGAAGGTGGTTCTTACAATAAAAGGCCTATAGACTAGCACTTTGTCTATTGAATCTTTGTTTTCTTGATGTTGAGTCAATCCATATTGAAGGCTACAGTGCTTGACCTTCTGCAGCAAGTGCTTCAGGTCCTCCTCAAATTATGGTTTACCTTGAGAAGAATGGGATCCCAGAACACTTGATCATGCTAATGTGAAATCTATACTTGGACCAGGAGGCAGTCATCAGAACACAGCAAGCAACCTAAAAACAACAAATCTGAACCCTGTCCTATCCAGCCTCAGCATCTCTAATACACTTGAGCCCATTGCTGCAGTCACTGTGCCAACCCATCTAACTGAGAGTCTTCTTTTTCTCTTACCCTCCACCTTTCCAAGCATGCTGATTCTTTCCAAGGAATAACCTCTCCTAGAAATATGCCCAAAGTATGCAAGATGAAGTCTCACCATTTCTGCCTCTAAGGAGTACTCTGGCTGCACCTTATCCAAGACATAGCTTTTTGTTCTTTTGGAAGTCCATGAGGTATTCAGTACTCTCCTCCAACACTGCAAGTCAAAGACATCGATTTTTCTTCTCTAATACATATTAACTCACATTGTATTGCAGGATAGAACTGGAAATTGACTGCTGAACTATGAATGCAACACCATTCTTCTGTTTCTCATTTCTAGCATAGTATGCCACATGATTATCTGATTAAAAGTTGCCAAAACTGGTCCATCTCATCTTCACAATGTCTAGTATATAGATATTAATTTGTTTTATTTCATTTTTAACAATTTCCAGTTTTCCAACATTCAAGCTATGCATTTTCCATGTTCTAATTATTAAATTATGTTATTGTTTCTCCTCTTTTCAACTAACTTCCAATCTTGGCTCTACCACTACATTACTATATCTCTCAGCATTTCTCTAGAGTTCATAGGGTTTTCAAAGACCTATTATTTAAGAAGTGGATAGCCAATCCTGCTTCCTTATAGTTATGGCCAAATCTTGCTGGCTAGGCTTCTGGACAATGAATAAGGATGACAGAAGAAGAATTGATGCCTTTAAGCTGTGGTGTTGGAGAAGAACACTGAACATCCTACAGACTGCCAAAGAAAAAACACATGCGTCTTGGAGATGGTGCAGCTGGAGGGCTCTGTGTGGGACAAGAATGATGAGAATTCACCTCATCTACTTCGGACTTGTCACTAGGAGGGACTATTCTTTGGAGAGGGACATGATGCATGGAAATTTGGAGAGTCAGTGGAGGAGAGGAAGACTCACAACTAGGTGGATCGACACAGTTACTGCCACAATGGGCTCCAGTGTGTCTGAAAGTATGAAGATGGCACAGGATAGGATGGGGTTCAGAGCCACTGTTCCTAGGGTTGGTATCAGTCATACTATACTCAATGGCACCTAACAACAACAATAACAACAATTATCCTTATTTATTGTCCAGCTTATATTGTTGTTATGTGCCATCGAGTCACTTGTGACTCAGCTCTAACGCTGCTTTACCCTTAGCCAACACTATTGTCTCGACACACCTACCTCCATTATCCCAGTCACTGGGTCAATCCATCTCATCCAGTGCCTTCCTCTTTTGCGCTGTCCCTCCACCTTCCCAAGCATGATGTCTCTCTCAATAGGAAGTAATTGCCAAGACTGTGGACAGGATCAGGTGCACCTTAGCCTTCAGACAAATGTTGTTGCTCTTCAGTATTCTGGAAAGGTCTCTGACAGCCGACTTTCCCAATGCAATTAATCTTTTGATTTTCTGGCTGCTGATAACAAGAGTGTTGACTGTAGGGTTAAGTAAACTGAAGCTGTGAACAATCTCAATCTCTTCATCATCTATCATGATGCTGCCAATCGTCCCAGTGGTGAGAATCTTTGTTTTCTTGATGTTGATCTTCAAAGCTTGTATTGGTTAAGGTGATATTAGCAATTGTGATAGTCACCAACTCAGAAACTTAAACTTATTGTTATTGTTAGATGATATTTTTGCATGCTCTTGAGTCAGATCCTACCCATAGCTGACCCTCCAGTAGGTTTTCACAGAGAGTTAATCACGTAAGGGGAGATTGCCTATTCTCTCCACAGAGCTGCTGGTGGATTCAAGCCGTGTGCCTTTGACATTGCAGCATAACTTCTTACCACTAGGCCACCAGGTCCCCCTGGTTAGATAATAGAGGTGTATGTATTTAAGACAATAAAAGTATATGGCTCATGTAATTCCCAATACCAGTGTTCTTGTTCAGTAGCCAGTTCAAGCTGTCTCTCCAAGTTGGAACCGACTCATAGCTGACCCTTCAGTGGGTTTTCATAGGCCCCAGCTGGTGGGCTCTAACCATCATGTAAATATACAGTTATTGGATATTATTGATACATTAGAAAACTCTAGTGGTCTAGTGGCAAGAAGTTACACTGCAATCCCTATGGCTCATAGTTCAAATCCACCAGCTGCTCTTTGGGAGAAGGATGAGCAATCTCCTCCTCTGCAATTAACGGCCTCTGAAAACCCACCAGAGGGTCAGCTGTGGGTGGATTCTGACTTGATGGTACGTAACAACAACAGCATTGATACATTAAAGTTGGAGTTGATTATTCTGTTTGGTAAGTATGTGACTCATTCAAATGTCATATGGAGATGGTGTGCAGTATCAGTTATTGTTATAATAGATACAGCAAGTAACTGGGATGACAGGTGCCTATAAATTCTATTTGTTTTATTCCCAATTTTCTCAATTTGGCATAATTTTTAGTAGATAAGATTTGATGCTGGAACCAGAGGGCCTTATTTTATCTTTACTGTATGACAAACTCCATCAAATCTTGTGAACCTCACTTTCTTTTGAGAAGACAGAAGACACAGTTATCTCCGTATAATGTATAAATTGAACTTGCTTAGCTTTCTCAATTGATCTGTTTATTATATACATTTTGCTCTTTGGCCTACTCACCAAAGGGGAGACAGATACACAGACAGAGATGAAACCGAAATTGACCCAGCTAGCTGTTATTTCAGAACTTAAAGCCATATTCATCACAGGACTTGGATGGCTTTGGTTCACTGACCCAGATGTGTTCTCTGATTAATTTTAGTTTTAGTTGCTTCTCACCAGGTCAAATATTGTGTGGGTGGTCAATTCTTGGAAACTAGGAAAATCTGAAAACCCACTACCATGTTTCTTAATGTGAGGATGGCTATAATTAGAGAAAACAGTAGGTTATGCTAGAAACTGTTTACAGTTGGGAGATGGAGTTTGACCTTTTCCTGTATATTTCATTGATATTCCCCAACCTGTGGTGGTCATTTGGTCTGTGGATCACAGTTTGGCTGTGAGGTTAGCCAGAGGTCTTAGTGAAACAGCAAAAGAGGCTGTGTATGGTATATCAGCAGAGCTGGTACACCCACTTGTCTGGGTCAGGGAGGAAGTGGAGTCTGGATCATGAAAGTGGCTTTCTTTTTCTTTCAGATAGTGCCAAAGCATCCCAGATTGGGGGTTCAGAGTTATTTTTGTTTATGTAGAGTTGGTATAGACATAAGTAGAACTGTGGTGTCTTAACCTTTAGATATTTCAAACATACATTTTGCCTCATCAAGCTCAGTCTTGCCACAGTTCAGTTTATACCTTAGAGATAATGGTATTTGGTCTGGAACTTAGGAGGAAGGTTAACGATAGTAAACTTTCATTTAAATCTCATAATTTTTGACTGACTGGGATGTAAGTTGATGAAAAAGGTTTTACTGGTTCTTTTAGGAAGAGGGATGAATTGCATGTAGTAAATCTGTTTTTCTAGAACACACTTTACATTCATAGTATTTAGGTAATATTGCTTACGTCAGAGAGGGATAGAAGATTAAACAGTTATCCCTAAGATCTCCGAGTTAATTCTTTGTGCTTAGTGTGATATAACAACATCACTAATAAAGAGACCACAAATACTCCATCATGTAATATCAAACAGCTTATTTTTGTGGACCTACTTTCTATCCTGAGTATTAACCAGCTAGGCAAGGAGACTAGCACCAGAAAATAAAATCATTAAAACTTTATCAATTTCCTGAGTATCTGTGAATACATGTCTGTGTATGGATTTTTCTCTCACATGAAGAATTCAACCCTTTCTCCAAGAGTCATAAAATATAAACATATGTAATAAATAGTTGAGGGGCTTAGGGTGTAAAAGGAAAAAAGTAAGAACATTTATAAGTATTGGGGTAAATTTAGCATATAAAGATACAAAACACCTAGTTCTATACATTAGTTTACATTATATTTAGTTCCTTTGAAACAACACATTTAGTGTTAAATATCTTAAAAATACTAGATTTAGAATGGAATTCCAAAATCTCTGTAGATGTTCATTGAAATGAAAAATAAACAACCTAAATTTAAAACAAAAAAAATTATTAGATTTACTTGATGTAGAGGTAGTATGTTTTACACTGCATATATTCAGTTAATCAAAAAAGTCCCCTTGAAAAAGTAAAAACCAGCATTAATAAAATATAGAGGAGACTTCTTCTGTTAAAGATTATTGTTGTTGTATGCTATCAAGTCAGAACAGAACCAGAACGGAACCAGAGGCAGTAAATCATATGAAAGGAGTTTACTCTTCTTGTCCCATTCTTGAATCATGTACCTTTGGGATTGCAACACAGCTTCTTACAACTAGGCCACTATAGCTCCCTTCTAGTAAAGATATTTCTTAATTTAACAGCATCATGCCAGTCTAAGAATCTTTCAAGTAGCTGGGAAAAGGATGGTAGGAAAAGTCTTGACTTAAGTTTAGCTCCAATGCTTTTCAGATTCAAGACGGGCAGAACATCTCAGATGCTGGAGATTAGGGCAAAGAGTTTTGGTGGAGTAGTGTGTAATATACTGGGCTACTAATTGAAAGGTTAGTAGTTTGAATTCACCAGCTACTCAAAGGCAAAAAGATGGGAAATCTTTTCCTATAAAGAGTTAGTCTCTGAAATTTGACGGAGGTTTGCTAAGAGTTGGAAACTACTTGGAGGCAATTGGTTTGAAATATTTAAACAGAAGCCTTTAATTAAAATTTTTAAAAAATTAAATTTAATGGAAAACAAACAAAAAATCCATGCCAGTTACCTTTGAGTCAACTCAAATGTATGTAAAATTGACCTTAGTGTTAGTATTCAGTTAGCCAGTTCAGTCCATTAAACACAAAACAAAATAAGTAAACCCCCACCAATCCAAAACAAAAAGAAATTGCTATCAGGTGAATTCTGACTCATGATGACCCCATATGTGTCATCATACGTGAGTTATTGTTGTTGTTGTTGTTGTTACGTGCCATTGAGTCACCCATTAGCTCTGAATGCTTCCCTAGCCTGAGCCAATCTCATTTTCTCTGACAGACCTAATCTCATTTCTCCAGTCATGGAGTCAATCCATCTCATCCTGGATATTCCTTTCCTGGTCTATCCCTCCACCCTTTTGAGCATGATGCCCTCAAGGACTGGTCCCTCCTGGCCATATGCCAAAAGAATGTGAGACAGAGCTTCAAAGCCCTTGCCTCTAGGTAGTATCAATTCAATGGCTAATTTTCCAGAAGTAGATCACCAGGCCTTTCTTCTGAGGCACATCTGAGTGGATTCACACCTTCAATCTTTTGATTAACAGCTGAGTATGCTTATAGTGACTTATAGCGAATCTATGAACAACCAGCCTGTATCCTGTACCATCCTCATAATTTTTGGCACGCTAGAGCCCGTTGCTGAAGTTACTGTGTCAATAAATCTTGCCACTAAGGTCTCTCAAATAAAAAGAATGTCCTCAATGATAGGCACAGTCAGGATATTCAGAGAATAGTCTGGAGATTATAATCTAAATTTCTTTTTGACGTCAAGTTTTGTCTACCAACGTTAAGCTTTTAATAAGATGCCAAAGTGAAAGACTTCAACTGTATCTATCTTTTCTCTGCATCTTTTAAAGTCAGCCCTTGCATCACAAAAATATACTCAATGCTTATTATTATTTTAATAAACTATGGTATTATTGGAACATAGTCCTTCCCATTCATTTATGTATTGTCTAAGACTGCTTTTGTTCTACCCTCGTATAGTTGAGTAGTGGTGACAGAAACCAAATGGCTGCAAAATGCAGTTTTTATCATCTCTGTTTCTTTTCAGAAAAAGTTGACTTTCTCTTACTCTGAAGGAAAGAGTTTTCTTATTCCTGCCTTTTTGTTAATTTAAGTCAAGTGTATTAATGGCTCCCTTTACTTCAGTAGGTGTCTTTTCTAGCCACATAACATTATTTTTGGGTGTGATGGACAGTTGTTCATGTGCTGCGTTGGATCCACGGACTTTGACTCATGCAGTGCATTCATGTTAAAGCATTGCATCACAGTCAGCACAGGACAGTGAGTCAGAGATATTAGGGATAACGATCTAATCTTGCAGCCCTCTCTGGTCGTAAGCAACAGCCATGAAAATGATTCAGGATTAGGTGGGATTTTGATCTGTTGTACATAAGGTCATGAGTCAGAGCCTACTGGTCTGCTGTTGGCTTCTCCTAAAAACAGCATCAAAAATGATACTGTGCCATGTTTAATAAAAACAGGCAAAATTATTATTAATACCCTTTAGTTCCTAAATTTAAGTTTTTGAGTGATTTTTACACATCTTTACTGTTTTAGAAAGAATAAAAGAAGTGTATACACAAGAATATCTTTGAAAAGTTAAAATTAAAAGCATTCCTTTATGAAGTGTTTAAATATTGTCTTGTTTTCTTTGAGTTCTTTGCTGCTTTTCAGTAGTCATTGAAAATGTCATAGAAGGAGATGAAATCAGTGAAGTGGGGGAACGACAGCCTTTTAAACAAATGGTGTTGGCAAAATTGGAAAAATATCTGCAAAAGACTCAAGCAAGACCCACACCTCACTCCATACACTAAAACCAACTCAAGGTGGATCATGGACCTAGGACTAAAACCAAGGACTA
>NW_006399792.1:262785-264013 GCF_000299155.1 Elephantulus edwardii
CCCAAAATCTCGGTAAATGTTTATGAAAATTAATAAAATATAATTATAGAAAAAAAAATGAAAATGTCATAGAAATATTGCTTTGGAAATATAAAGAAATATTATTTGGCAGAATAGGATTTATCAACACAAAGTGGCAAATTAACTTTACAGCTATATTTAGAAAAGCAGAAAAGTAAAACTCAACAAGGAAATAGTAGATAAATTCCTGTAAATATCCCAGAGCAAAGAACATTTGGATCACTATCCTTTTTTCATGGATTTAGTACGTTTCCTTTCAGTTTTAAACACATTATTTCTCAGAGCTTATCCTGATGGCATAACTTTATGGGAATAACAACCAACTGCTGTACTGGTTCTAAACTTTCATAATTTTAGAATGAATAACAATTTTCTGATGGGGAAAAGAAAGACCATACGTAGTCACAGAAGAATGATAGGGCATGATTGTCGTCAGATCTGGTCCTCTCCGTCTCCTTAGGTTGATTGTGGTCAATAGAAGGTTGTGCTAGAGGGCAGGAAGAAGGTAGAGGCTGAGGTCCTAGTGATAAGAAGCTGCACTGCAATTCTGAAGGCACAAGGTTCAAATTCACCAGCAGCTCCACTGGAGAAGGATCAGCAATCTCCTCCCATGCAATTAACTGGCTCTTTAAATTTGTTGGAGGGCCAGCTATGGGTCAGTTCTGACTCAAAGGCACACAACGATAACAACATTTGTACCTAGGAGTATCTCTGACAGGTATCTAAGCCTTTTTTATGGCCCTAATAGCTCTTTTTTTCTCCCCACATTTCTTTTTTTTTTATTATTTTTGAATGCAACATATACTTTTTTACAGCATATTCTTTCAATTTAATTTCCCCCCCATTCATTGATTCACTGCTGCACATTTTCCTTCCTGCCCGTCCCTGCCCCCAGTTCATTTTTCTCTTTGAAGAAAAAAAAATTCTTTCATTGTTATATAATCCCCCCAGTCCACAATCCACTTTAATATGCATTTCTTTTTCTGTAATCCTGTCATGAAAATAATACCTAATCCTATATTCCTTTCAAACTGTTTTCTCCTTCATCTGTTTCAATGCAGTATACATTATTTATCGCCTCTTTTCTTAGGTTCTCCTCAATGCTGATGTCAGTCCCATTTTACAACAGTGGCACTATGCAGTATTTGTCCTTTTGTGACTGAGATATTTCACTCAGCATAATGTCCTCCAGGGTCACCCATTTTGT
>NW_006399792.1:265108-266434 GCF_000299155.1 Elephantulus edwardii
ATTTTACAACAGTGGCACTATGCAGTATTTGTCCTTTTGTGACTGAGATATTTCACTCAGCATAATGTCCTCCAGGGTCACCCATTTTGTATAATATTGCATGAGTTCTTTGTTTTTCAATGCAGCATAGTATTCCATTGTGTGAATATACCAGAGCTTCTCTATTCTTTCGTTTGTTGATGGGCACTTAGATTGTTTCTAACTCTTTGCTATTATGAACAAAGCCGCAATAAACATGGGTGTGCATATATCTGCTTGGGTGGCGATTATGGTATCTTTGGGGTATATTCCCAATAGTAGAATTGCTGGGTCAAAAGGTATTTCTATTTCCAACCTTTTGAGAAATTGTCATACTGCCTTCCATAGTGGTGTCACCATTTTACACTACCACCAACAGTGTGAATAAGGGTACCAGTTTCTCCACAACCTCTCCAGCATTTGTGGTTTGCTGTTCTGTTGAATTTTGCTATTCTTACTGGGGTAAGATGACATAGTTGTCTTGATTTGCATCTCTCTTAGAGTTAGGGCTTTTGAACACTTCATGTATTTGTTTGCCATCTGAATGTCTTTTTTTAATAGCTCTAACTTTCACATAATTTGTTCATATTTTGCAGCCTAATACCATTGGGTTTCCCTGTGTCTTGGTTTAGGGACTATAATCACTACCTGATGTTGCTGCCTCACTGATTATATTGGCTTGTCATATCTGCCACAGACTTACTACTGCTGTAGTTAGACATCATTGAAGTCACACTAATTCATATTGACGCAGGCATAATAAAAAAAGAATCTTGACTGATATTGTGTCATTCTCACAATCTCTGTTGTGCTTAAATGTCATTGTTGTAGTTACTGTGTCAATCCATCTCATTAAGAGTCTTCCTTTCACTGGAGCCCTTATTCACTGTTGGTGGGAGTATTAAATGGTGCAACCACTATGGAAGGCTGTATGATTCTTTCTCAAAAAGTTGCAAGTAGAAATACTATTTGACCCAGAAATTCAGCTACTAGGAATTTACTCTAAAGAAACTATAACTGCCATCCAAACAGATATAGGCACACCCATGTTTATTGTGTCTTTGTTCGCAATAGCAAAGAGCTGGAAACAACCCAAGTGCCCATCAACAAACAAATGGATAGAGAAATGCTGGTATATTTACACGATGGAATACTATGCTGCATTGAAAAACAAAGAAACCATGAACTATTATGCAACATGGATGTCCCTGGAGGACATTATGCTGAGTGAAATATCTCAGTCACAAAAAGACAAATATTGCATATGGCCACTGTTGTAAAATAGGACTGACATCAGGGTTGAGAGAA
>NW_006399792.1:266814-297877 GCF_000299155.1 Elephantulus edwardii
AAAAAGTCTTCCTTTCTTTTGCTGACCCCTATTTTGTAAGCATGATTTTCTTCTTCAGGAACTGGTTCTTTTTAATATCATGCCTAAAGTATGGGAGATGGAGTCTCATCCTAAGAACAGTTTAGCTGAACTTCCAAGGCAGATTTTGTTCTTTTGGAATTCCATTATATATTGAACATTTTGCAGAACATTACAATTCAAGGCATGAATTCTTCTTTGATCTTTATTTATGGTGCAAATTTCACATGCATATGGGTCAACTGAACATACAATGGCTTGGGTCAGGCACACCTTGGTCTTTAAAGCCACATCCTTATCTTCATTCTTTAGCATTTTAAAAAGATCATTGGTAGCAAATTTGCTCTGTGCAATATGCCATTTGATTCCTGGACTGGTGCTTCTAGGAGTGATGATTGTAGATCCAAGTAAAAGGAAACCATAGTCATTGAGCAATATCAGTAAGTGCTTCAAGTCTTTTTTGTCCTCTGCAAACAAGACTATGTGAACACGACAAGTTGTTAATTGGTCTCCCCCTATCTTTTTTTTTTAAAATAAGTGCTCAAAAAGTGTTAGTATTTCACTGAACTATTTTTTTAATAGTATGACTATGTGGATTTATTAAGAATGATATTTTTCTTCATTATACATGCTCACCAAGTTGTGCCAAGAAACCTGGAGAACAACCACTTGGCCTACTGACTGGAAGAGATCTATATTTGTTCCCATCCCAAAGAAATGTGATCCAACAGAGTGTGGAAACTCATTGATTTCACATACAAGCAAGATTCTACTGAAGATTACCCAAAAAAACACATCAGCAGAGAACTGCCAAAAGTCCAGCCTGGGTTTACAAGGGGTCGTGGTACTAGGGATATGGTAAGCTGATGTTAGGTGGATCTTAGCTAAAAGCAGGGAATACCAGAGGAATGTCTGTGTTTCATTGACTATGCAAAGGTGTTTGACTCTGTGGATCATAACAAACTGTGGCTGACTCTGAGAAGAATGAGAATTCCAGGACACTTGATCGTTCTAATGCAAAACCTGTACTTGGACCAGGAGGCAGTCATCAGAACAGAGCAAGGAAACATTGCATGGTTCAAAATTTCGAAGGGCGTACGCCAGGAATGGGTCCTATCTCCATACTTTTTCAGCCTATATGCAGAACAGATTATCTGAGAGGCTGGGCTCTATGAGGAGAAATGTGGGGTCAAGATTGGTGGAAGATCTTTCAACAATCCGCGTTACGCAGATGACACTACCCTGCTTGCTGAAACTGAGGAGGACCTGAAGCACCTGCTGCAGAGGGTCAAGGACTGCAGCCTCCAATATGGATTGAGGCTTAATGTCAAGAAGACAAAGATTCTCACCACTGGGACAATTGACAACATCAGGATGGATGGTGAAGAGATTGTGATTATTCACAGCTTTAGTTTGCTTGGCTCCACAGTCAACACTCTTGGTACCAGTAGCCAGGAAATTAAAAGGTGCATTGCCATGGGAAAGTCTGCTGTTAGGGACCTCTCCAAAGTACCGAAGAGCAATGGTGTCTCTCTGGAGACTAAGGTGTGTCTGACACAGGCCATGGTCTTTTGCAATCACCTGTTATGCATCAGAGAGTTGGACAGTGACCAAGGAGGATAGAAGGAGAATTGATGCCTTTGAACTGTGGTGCTGGAGAAGAGTATTGAGAGTACCATGGACTGCTAGGAAAACAAACAGATTCATCCTGGAAAAGGTTAAACTGGGTGGCTCCTTGGAGGGAAGGCTTCAGAGGCTCAGTCTAACACACTTTGGACAAGTTGTAAGGAGAGACCGGTCCTTAGAGAAGGACATCATGCTTGGGAGGGTGGAGGGACAGTGCAGGAGGGGAAGGCCCTCTATGAGATGGATTGATTCAGTGACTGGGGTAATAGGGATGGGAGTGTCAGAGGCAATGTGATTGGTACAGGACACAGCAGAGTTTAGGACTCTTGTACATAGGGTCGCTATGAGTCGCAAACGACTCGATGGCACATAACAACAACAACAACAACAACAACAACCACTCAAAGCCTAAGAAACCCTGGCAGCACAGTGATTAAATGTCCAGCTGTTAACTGAAGTTTGGAGGTTTAAACCTATTAGCCACTCGACAGGACAAAGATGCAGCAAAATGCTTCTATAAAGCTGTGCAACCCTGGAACCCTTTGGGGAAGTTCTGTTCTGTTGTTTGTGGCTGTGAGTCAAAATCAGCCCAGTAGTGGTGGGTTTAGTTTCTTTTTTTTTTTTAAAATGGATATTGAACTCAATTTTATTAAGAAAAGGTGTTGGTTTTATTTCTAGTATGCATTTATAATCAGACTTTTAATCTTCCACTACCTTCATTCTTATTGAACTACGATCTGAACTCATTGCTTTCCAGTTATAATTAACTCATAGGTAACCCTCTATTGGATTCCCAAGGCTGTAAAACACATGGGAGGAAATTGGCCATCTTCCTGGATCCAAAACACCAAAAAGATATGACCTGAGTTATGACCCTGAGTTAGCAGCTCGACATCCTACTCGGTAGGCCTCCAGATCCCCCATGTCTCTCTAGTTTCTCATTTGGATCATTAGCGGCAAACAGTTTTCTAGTTGGTCTCTCAGCTTCTTGCATGCTTTCTTGTGTTCCCTGGCCACCTCTGATATCCTCTGCATATCTTGTCAATTTACTTGCTTAGTTTCCTTTGCCTTTGGAGTTCATCCTCACAAAGAAGTCTAGATAGGCTCTTCCATCCCTAGTACTCATTCCTTTGTTTCACAGTTTTTCAGTTTTCTTATACAGAGTTGCTTATTTATTTTCTTCTATTTGTTTAATTCTTCTTCTTTATTCCCTTTTCCTCCCACCCTCAAAGTATCCCAGATGTCTAAAGTCATCAGTGTCTTGCCATTGAGTTGATTCCCATAGTTACAGAAAACTATTTCAGAGGATTTTCTTGGCTATACTCTTTATGAAATCAGGCCCTTCACTGCAGTGCCTTTGGGTAGGCTTGAACTTCCAACTGTTAGGTTAGTCAATTGCCAAAGCAATAGTACAAGAGGAAAAAAAGTCTGAAATATTGGAAAAATTGACATGTTCTCAGGATACTATGTATCCTGAAAATCAAAAGACTTTCAGTTGGTTGGAATATAGTCTTATAAATTATCTAATAATACAAAAAAGTGCCCATTAGTAAGATGATTATAGAAAATGAGTAACTTTACTTATGCCAGTCACCTCCAATCTTGGTATCACATTCTTTATCTCCTAGTTTCCTGGTTTATTTGCTCAACACAAATACTGAATAGGTATGATAAAAACATACAACCCTGAGACATAACTTTCCTGATTTAAACTGTGCCATATACCCTGATCTAGTCAAATGACTGCTTTGCCATCTATGTATAGGTTCCACTCATGCATAATTAAGTGTTCTGGGATTTCCATTCTTCCCAATGTTATCCATAATTTATTTTGATTCATTGAGTGTATCATTTGATTTTATGTTGGCCTTTGTGAACTTTTCATTTTCTCTAGCTTCATTTTAACTTGTATATGAACAAATAGTGGTTGGTTCCACAGTGAATCCCTGGCCTTGTTCTGACTGATGATATTGACCTTCATCTGTTGTAAATGTTAATAATCCGAACTTCTCAGTAAGCTATTTATTTTCCAGCAAAGATGAGAAAAAATGTTTTATAAAGAGAGTAGAGAACTTTGACAAATGAGCAGTAATAACACAAAACTGAAGAAAAAGTGGGTGACAATTGCATGGGCCTTGACATATCTAGATGTAATGTGACTTATTCTAGACATTTACTTAAACTCGTGGTTCAGGATCTTGTTAGAGGACCTGTCAGGCAAGATTACATCTTGAATTAAGATGGACACCAGTCATACAGATCTACTTTCAACTTTCTGGTGTCATTAGAAAGGCAAACTTTTTCTCAAATGTCACAAGGTGGTATGACTATATATTATGTTGCTATTTTCTCCTTTTAAGTCATAACAACCCAAAGTAGAACTGAGCTCCATAGGGCTTGTGCATATCTGAGCTCATGAGGATGGCTCAGGATAGAGCAATTTTCAGGGATGTTGTTCATAGGATCACTTGAGTCCTAGTTGACTTGCCAGGATTTAACAACAGCGACAGCAATTTTTGTGGAAGGAGATTGTCAGGATTGTTCTTCTGTGGTGCTGCTGGGTGTGTTTGACTGGTGAGTGCATCCAAGAATGCATCAGCTAATTGAAACAAGTCAGTTGGTATCCCGTTGATTGCTGCTGCCTTATTTTTTTACCAATGTCTTCAGTGTATTTCCTATTTTCTCTTTCATTATCAATATGTGGAACTTGTCAATATATGTAAGTAAGTAGTCAACAAAGTCTTTTGGTGAGTCTAGAGATTGTGTTAGGGAGCTCTGGTAATCTAGTACACAGAAGCTGTGCTGCCAAACCAAAGGCAGGTGGTTCAAATCCACCAGCTGCTGCATGAGAGAAAGTTGGACAATATCTTGTGCAATTTACAGCCTCTGAAAACCTCCATATGGTCAGAAATACGTTAGTTCCAACTCAACAGCAATGAATTGAATTGAGAGCTTTTGTTAAAGTGAAAGCATGGAAAACATATTTTAGGAAAACCTGTTTCTTTATAAACTGCCTTATCTTTAAAAATAGAAGAAGAAAAACAATGACAATTGAGAGATTTAATAAAACATTTAAAAGTGGAGTGCCTTTTTCTAGGCTCCTGTTGAATTGATGTGATGGAAAGCAATGTGATGATATATTATAGTTGCAAGAAAAGCAGAATAACTAACTGGGTTTGGGAAATCTGCAGAGAAGTGTAATTACTGCAGTTGGATGGGTAATGATACATTAGGAAATATTAAGTCTAAAATTGTGGTTAATGTTTAACATTCAAAACCTAACTGGGCTTGGGAAATCTGCAGAGAAGTGTAATTACTGCACTTGGATGGGTAATGATATATTGGGAAATATTAAGTCTAAAATTGTGATTAATGTTTAACATTTAACTAATGTTCACTCTGTTTCCTGAGAATTTTTAGCTTATGGAAGTCAAATGACTTTTTAAAAAAATGGAAAATAATGAACTGTTAGGGATTATTTGCATATGCTTTAATTGGACAGTATCAATTTTTCCATGAGCAGTGCAAATGAAACTTTTAAAAATTAGAAACAAAATAATGGACTTTCCTTCTCTCTGTTCTCTCTGTTCCTAAAGCTTGCTTTCTTTTCTTCCTGAGTATGGTGGTCACTGTCTTCATATTAACAGATATTATTAACCTAGCAGTAAAGGCTTCTGGGTGTATTTTGTATTTTTAGTAGACATTGATTCTGTCACTTTGTTGAGACTCCAATTTCATAGCATGCTTTAAGTCCTGCTTACTTACCTTGCTGGCTGGAACAATCCATCAGAACTCTGGAAACAAAAGACTTAATTGAAAGCGGAGTTATTTATAAATGTGCTTTTGCCTTTGTTGTTAACTACTGTTAACTTTGACTCATGGCAATCTTAATGTACAGCAGAAAGAAACATTGGTTGGTCCTGTGTCATTCTCATGATCACCAGGATGGTCTAGTCCACATTGAAGCAATTGTGCCTGACCATCTCAGCAAGGGATTCTCATGCCCTTTCTGACTCACTGTTGCAGTGAACATTATGTTGTCCTGTAGCGATTGATATGACATGATGACATACCTAAAGTAGATGAATCAGAAAATGCTCTGTTGAGATCCATAGGTATTCATTGACTAATTTTCCAAAATATATCACCAGACCTTTCTTCCCATTCTGCCTTCTCTGAGAGCTCTGTTGAAACCTAACCAGGATGAGTGACCTTGTGGTATTTGAAATACTGGTTGCATAACTCCCAACCATAACAAGCATCATAATAAGACAAATATATTTTTAAAAACCAACCAACCAACCAACCAATCAAACAATCCTAGCCCCCGCCATCATGTTAATTCTAACTCATAATGACCCTGTAGTATTACCTACAAGGTTTTCAAGAATGAAAACCATTATGGAAGTGGTGTTTTTGTTGTTGTCATGTGCTGTAGTACTTGAGCCGACTCATAGCTGACCCTCCAACAGGTTTTCAGAGGCTGTAAAACACGCAAGAGGAGATTGTCCATCTTTCTCCTATGGAACAGCTAGCTGGTGGATTTGAACTGCATGCCTTTGGGTCGACAGTGCAAAACCTTACTTTTTGGCCACCAGAGCTCTCTTTATTGGTAGTAGACTGCCTATCTTTGTCCCACTGAACAGCTGGAAGATTTGAACTGTCAAGCTTTTTATTAGTGGCCAATTAGCAAGGTGTAAATAACTATATACATATTTTCAGAAAATTTTTAATAATAAATTTCCTGCTCACAGCAGTTAATCCTTGTTAAAGAATTTAAAATGTTTTTTTTTCCATTTCACTTGACTTAGTTGCCTTGAATAATTTCTATGTTACTGTAAGGTGTACACATACGCTATTGAAATTTTTGTAATTTATTATTATTAATAATTAATAATAATAATATTTTTATTAAATTATTGTAATTTTTACCTTAAAAGTATTGAAAAGTTGTTTGTCTTCTTTTTACCTCTTTATTATGAAATGAAGCTTAACATCAAGAAAACAAAGATTCTCACCACTGGGCCAATTGGCAGTATTATGATAGACGGTGAAGAGATTGAGATTGTTAACAACTTTAGTTTGCTTGGCTCCACAGTTGACACTCTTGGTACCAGCAGCCAGGAAATCAGAAGATGAATTGCACTGGCAAAGTCTGCTGTCAGGGACTCCCCATTGTACTGAAGAGCAACGATGAGAGTCCAGAGATTAAGATGTGCCTGATCCAGGCCATAGTCTTTGCAATTACTTGCTATGCATCAGAAAGCTGGACACTGATGAAGGATGATAGAAGGAGAATTGATGTGTTTGAGCTGTGGTGCTGGAGAAGAGCATTGAATAAACAGGTTCTTCCTGGAGAGAGCGAAACCAGGCTCTCTTTGGAGACAAGAATTCTGAGGCTTCATCTGGCATACTTTTGGCATGATGCTTGTAGAACAGTCCTTGGAGAGGGACATCATGCTTGTAAGGATGGAGGGACAGCATAAAAGAGGAAGACCCTTGATGAGATGGATTGATTCAGTGACTGGGGTAATGAGGGTCAGTGTGTCAGAGATAACAAGGTTGGCACAGGATACAGTAGGTTTCAGGGATATTGTATATAGAATTGCAATGAGTCACAAGTGACTCAAAAGCACATAAGACCAACAACATTGATTTACTGGTGGTACTTTATTACAAGCACTGGCCTTGTTTTAATACCAACCCCACATCCTTGAAATTTTGAAATAACTCTGGCTTTAGACTATTAAAAATGTGGTTGGTATACAGTACAGAAAATTTTAAAATAATCTCACAAATAGAACAAAAAAACACAAAGAAAGAAAGCCACAAAGTTGAGAGTAAGAAGAATGAAAACAAGTAGTCATCATGTGTTTGGATCTGAAAGGAGATGAGTATGGGTTCCTGAAGTCCAGATTTCTGTCCTTCTCCTGATTTTATTAATATAACCTGCAAGATTGCTGCCAATTGCTCTTTCTAATCTCCTTCATGTCATGCGTCATTTTGAAAACAGAAGGATAGAGAGCTCAGAGAAGGCTAAGTGAAATGTGAGCAATTACATTTCACAATCTTTTACTGAATTCACTTATTTATGAGCATATTGTTGTTAGGTGCAGTTGAGTCTAGTATGACTCATAGCGACACTATGAACAACAGACTGGAAACCTGTCCTATCCTGTGCTGTCCTTATAATTTTTGACATACACAAGCCAATTGCTGCAGTCACTCCGTCAATCCACCTAGTTTAGGATCTTTCTTTGCTTTGCTTTCTCTCCATTTTTCCAAGCATGATGTCCCTCTCCAAAAAAATAGCCTCTCTTAGCAACCTGCCTAAAGTATGTGAGAAGAAGCTTTATCATCTTTTCCTCCAAGGATCACTCTGGCTTCCCTTTCTCCAAGACATACCTATTTTTTGGCAGTCCATGGAATATTCAATGTTATTCTCCAATACCACAGTTCAAAGACATCACTAATTCTTCTGTCATCCTTTTTCATTGTCCAGCTCTCAGATGCATAATTAATGACTGAAAAGACCATGGACTGAATCAGGCATACATTAGTTCTCCAACTGACATTACTGTTCCTCAATATTTTGGAGAGCTCCCTGCATGAGAGATGAAAATTACAAATAATGTAAGCAGAGAGATTTGATAAATAGCAACAGCACAAAGCAAATAGAGAAGCTAGTTTTAATGCGGCAACTCTTTCTTTCTGTGAATGTTCATATTGGTTACTACTTTATAATTTTTTTATTGAGATTTTAATGAAAATTTATAGAGAACTTGTATTTCCATTCATTGTTGCACATTTTCCTCCCTTCCCACCTTTCCACCCTAGTTCACTTTTTTCTTTGAAAAAAAATTCTTTCATTGTTATATCACCACCCCCCCCCCCCAGTCCACTTTACTATGCAGCTCTTATTTGGGACTCTTGTCATGCAAAATCATATATTCTTTTTATACAGTTCTCACTCTCATCTGTTTCAATGCAGTGTACATTATTTATCACATCTTTTCTGAGTTTCCCCCCAAACTCGATGTTAGTGCTGTTTTATGAATGAGTGACATTATGCAATATTTGTCCTTTTGTGGCTGAGATATTTCACTTAGCATACTGTCCTCCAGGGTCACTAATTTTTTGTAATATTTCATCAGTTCTTTGTTTTTCAACGCTGCATAGTATTCCATTGTGTGAATACATCATAACTTCTCTATCCATTCATTTGTTGATGGGTACTTGGGTTGTTTCCAAATCTTTGCTGTTAACAAAACAGCAATAAACATAGGTGTGCATATATTTGCTTGGGTGGCAGTTCTGGTTTCTTTAGGATATATTCCCAGTTGTAGACTTGCTGGGTCAAATGGTATTTCTATTTGTAACTTTTTTTAAAATTTTTATATTTTTATTTGCAACTTTTTGAGAAAACATCATACTGCCTTCAATAGTGGTTGCACAATTTTACATTTCCACCAACAGTGAATAAGGGTACAAATTTCTCAACAACCTCACCAGCATTTGTTGTTTGCTGCTCTGTTGAATTTTGCTATTCTTACTGGGCGAGATGATATAATTGTTTTGATTTGCATCTCTCTTACTTAGAGCTAGGGATTTTGAACACTTCTTTTAGTGTGATTATTGAGAGACAAGGTTTGATTGCTATTATTTTGCTGAGTTCATTTTGGTGTTGTTGCCAGTTACTTTATTTAGTCCATGCTGTTTTTTGTGGCACCTCTGCAAGAAGGATGTCTCTCAGTGTTTCCTGAAATGCTGGTCTTGTTTCTACAAACTCCTTTAGGTTTTGTTTTTCTGGTAATATCTTGATTTCTCTTTCATATTTGATGGGCAATTTTGCTGGGTACAATATTCTGGGTTGACACTTGTGTTCTTTGAGTGTTGAATATATGCCATTATACTCTCTTCTTGTTCACATGGTTTCTGCTGAGAAATTGGCACTTATTTATTGTCCCTTATCCTATCTCCATACCTTTTCAACCTATATGCAGAACAGATTATCTGGGAGGCTTGGCTCTATGAGGAGAAATGTGGGGTCAAGATTGGTGGACAATTTATCAACAATCTGCGTTATGCAGATGACACTACCCTGCTTGATGAAACTGAGGAGGACCTGAAGCACCGGCTGCAGAGGGTCAAGGACTGCAGCCTACAATATGGATTGAGGCTCAATGTCAAGAAGACAAAGATTCTCACCACTGGACCAACTGGCAGCATCAGGATGGATGGTGAAGAGATTGAGATTGTTCACAGCTTTGGCTTGCTTGGCTCCACAGTCAACACTCTTGGCACCAGTAGCCAGGAAATTAAAAGGCGCATTGCCATGGGAAAGTCTGCTGTTAGGGACCTCCCCAAAGTACTGAAGAGCAATGGTGTCTCTCTGGAGACTAAGGTGCATCTGATACAGGCCATGGTCTTCACAATCACTTGTTATGCATCAGAGAGTTGGACAATGACCAGGGAGGATAGAAGGAGAATTGATGCCTTTGAGCTGTGGTGCTGGAGAAGAGTATTGAGAGTATCATGGACTGCTAGGAAAACAAACAGATTCGTCCCGGAAAGGGTTAAACAGGGTGGCTCCTTGGAGGCAAGGATTCTGAAGCTCTGTCTAACATACTTTGGACATGTTGTGAGGAGAGACTGGTCCTTGGAGAGGGACATCATGTTTGGGAGGGTGGAGGGACATCGCAGGAGGGGAAGGCCCTCTATGAGGTGGATTGATTCAGTGACTGGGATAATTGGGATGGGAGTGTCAGAGACAGTGCAATTGGCACAGGACAGAGTAGAGTTTAGGGCCGTTGTACATAGGGTCGCTATGAGTCACAGGTGACTTGACGGCACATAACAACAACAACAACAACGTAGGTTATTCTTTGTTTCTCCCTCGCTGCTTTCAAAATTCCTTATCTTTGGTTCTGGCAAATTTGATTATGCTATGTCTTGTTGTTTTTCTTTTGGGGTCTGTTTTACATGGTGTTTTCTCAGCTTCTTGAATATAAATTCTCTCATTCTTCTTTATTCTGCGAAGTTTTCTTCTACTAATTCTCCTACAACTTTTTTGGTGCCTTTACTTGCATCTTCCTGTTCTGGGATTTTGATTATGCACATGTTATTTCTCTTGATGGTGCCCCACATTATTCTTAGGTTTTCTTCTTTTCCTTCTTTTTGATTTGGCTTTTTGTTCTAGCAGATCAGTGGTGACAATTCTATCTTCTATTTCACTGGTTCTTTGTTCCATCTCTTTAACTCTGTTCGTGTGTCCCTCCATCATGTTGACAGCATCTGAAACATTGGACCTCATATTTTGGACTGTGGTTTCTTGTTGGCTTCCCCCCCCCCAGAGCCTCTAATGCTTTGTTTGCTTTATCTGCATTGTTTTGGATTTTTTTTTAGCTCCTCCTGGTTTTTGTTTGCAGTATCCTGTAATTCTTCAAGTTTGTCTTTCAGCCATTGAAAATATTTAATCATTGTTCTTTTGAATTCTGTGTCAGAAAGTTCCATCAGACATTCTGGCTTTAGGAAATCCTTTGATACCATGTCACACTTCAGAGGTGATATCTTGTGAGATAGCCTGCTCCTCATGTTACATTGTTTTGATAGAGTCTTTTATGCCTGGGGCGATAGCAGTTGATCTGAAGTCACTGCTCTAGAAGATGGCGGGACAGCTATCTTCCTTGTGTTTCTCTCTGAAATTCTGTCCCAAGAGAACATTTTTTTTTCAGTTAGGGTGAGAAAAAGCCTGTGAAACAGACTCTTCTGTTAGACTATTGTTGCAGTGAGGCCATTCAAAGGCACTCTAGTCTAAAAGCAGTTAATTGACTGGACATCAGGAGATGCAAGGCAGAGTGTGGAGATGAACACAGATTGAGTGTGTGCACAGATTCACACAGGGCGGGCACTCATGTAGGGCAGGTGAGCACAGATGTACAGTGTGGCCACATACATATACACATATGGGGGTGGGGGAGCACACACAGATGCATGCAGGGTGGGTGTGCAGGCTGACATACAGAGAGACCTGAATGGAAAACCCTAAAGGCTTGGTTTTCCCCTCAAGAACTGGGTCTGCCATCTCACTTTAGCTCCAGCTGTCTCACTCCCTCCTGCTTGAGCTTAAGGGGTCACACTTAAGTGGTCTAGCAAATAGCACTGTACTCAACAAAGTAATTCACTCATATTCCAGCTCTTCTGTTTGTTCCTGGTGGTGGGTCACTGCTCTTGGTGGTGGATCACTCTCAACTCAGTTCACTCTTTTTTGAAGGTGATGCAAATTCAAATTCTTCCTTGTTAATAGCCATACATGGCTGCTGACAATGCAGCAGCTGCTTACGACTTGGCTGTTACTGGAGTAACTCTTGTTGAGAAGGAATTAATACTTTTGTATATTTTCTACTGTGGTAAGAGGGAGAAACCCTTATGTAAAGCTTCCTGATGATCTCAACATAAGTACTATCACCTTGTGTACTGTGGTTGGCTCCCGTGGAGTCGCCTGGCTCTTGGTGAAACCATGTACAAAGTGGTAAAATGAGCTAATTTCATGACAGGCTGAGGATCAGACCATTGTGGTCCACAGTGTTTTATGAGATGATATTTTTGAAGTAGACTACTAAGTCTTTCTCCTAAGACTTTCTTAGCCTGGAGGCTTCACTGAAACCTGCTCAATATCTTTCCTGCTTTCAGAGCCTCCACAGGTAGAGTGGCTGCACATGAGGTGCATTCACCAGGAATCAAATACAGGTCTTCCACGTATAAGGGGAGAATTCTTACACAAAATCACATTTAAGTATGTCCTAATTTTGTAGCAATTGACATCTAATTTCTCTTGATAATGTATAGGACTGGTAGGAATTAAAAACAACAACAACAACAACAACAACATAAACCCACTCAAACAAAAACAAATCCAAATAAATAGACTCAGTGACTGAAAATAACTTTAGATAGTAAAATCAAGGCAGGCCTACCTAAGAAGGGGGAGATAGAAGCTGAAGCCTGAAGAATGAGCAAGGGTTCCTTAAAAATGGAGTAAGAAAGAACAGGATGTGCAAAAAAGAAACAAACAAGTTGGGATAGATGCTGAGAAATGGAATGTAAGCAGTTTGTATGGAACTCAGAGAATGTTCCATGGCAGACAAGAACCTACTAACTAAGTGTAATTTTATTGGTCCAAATGGTTAAAAAATACATTTTATCCTCCTTGAGTATGTTGTTGAACAGGTACAATAGATTCATTTTTATCATTGTGCATTTGTTATTCAATGCAGGAGACACAGAAAGTATTTCACAACTACTAAGTTGTTGTTTGTATGAGTTTTGACCTAGTTTCACCTGTATTTTAACCTTTTATGAACAGTGCCTTAGAGGGGTCTACAATGTAATCTTTACGGAAGCAGATCAGACAGAAGTTTCCACAGAACCACTGAGTGAGTTTGGCTAGAAGCAGAATGTGTAACCATTTGTCCAACCAGTGCCCTTTATTACTGACTATCAAATAAATCAAAACCACCCTCCCAGACCCCTTGCCATTACGTAATTTAAAACTCATAGTGAACTTGTAGAACAGAAGAGAAATTCCCCAATGGTTTCCCAAGGTTGTGCACTCTGGTTGCATAGCCCGGGGAGACTAACATGAGGGCGGTTTGAATCCCCTCTCAGCTCCACAGGAGATGCTTCATTCTACTCCTGAGCAACTCAATGAAGGGAAGCTATGAGGCGGTTCTGACTTCATGGCAATGAGTTTGAGTTGAGAGACTCTTTATGGAAGTAGACTGCCAAATGTTTCTCTCATGTAGATCGACTGGTAGGTTTGAAATGCTCACCTTTCTGGTAATCGAAAGATGGGGAATTCAAATCCATCATCTGCTTTGTGAGAGAAAGATTCTCTTCCCATGTGATTTATGGCCCCTGAAAATCTGGTGAAAGGTAAGCTATGAGTTGGTTCAAAGTTGATGGCAATGCATTTGAGGATTGTTTTTCTGTTTTTTTTTTTTTTTTAATGAGTTGTAAATGATTTAATGACAAGGAGTTTGGCGGTTTTGTTTGATTTTATGGTTAGTAATAAGGAACTCTGGTGGTTAAATGGTTAAACACTCTGCTTCTTAGCAAACTGTGACCCCCCAAAGATGTAATTTTTACAGAAGTGTGCTCATCTTTCTCCCGGGTAGCAGGTGAAAGATTCCAAATGCTGATCCTTTAGTTAGCAACACAACGCATACACTATGCTATCTGAGCTCTTTATCACTGGCCACAATTTTTTTCACCCTCTCTCCTACCACTATTTTCCACAGTGTGGAAAGTGCTCTTTTATATTGGCCCCACAACTGTGGATGATTTGCAAAACTGTGTGTCTGTGGTTAGGGTAGTTGGACCATGTCCTCAATAGAGACTAACACAATGTATAAGAAAGCCAGTTTTTAAGGTTTCGTCTCACACCATCTTTCTTACTGGTAGCAACTAATCCTTCAGTTAGCAGCACAACTCTATATAATGCAAAGACCTATAATAGCGTACTATCAGAGTTCTTTATTACTGGTCATAGAACAGCTTACATTATAAGTGATAATTGTCAATTAAAAATATTAATACTTAAATATTCTTTTCACATATTATCTGTAAATGTTTATGAATTTAGTTATTGTTAAAAAAAGATAAAGTCTAATACAGACTTGTAATTTACTTTTGACAGATATATCCTTTTGTTATAAAATTTTAACAGAATTATGATCCTAAATACCCTTACTATGATGCTTTATGAGTTTTTTTGGTTTTGATTTTGCCTTTGCATTTGAAAATTCGAGATACAAAGCAAGAGAAAAAAGCAATTCGAAATAAGTTACTACTCAATGTTTAAAAACATTAATTATGTTAAGGTTTACAGTGATAGAAGCAGAGATTTTTAAAAGGGGTAAAAATCACGTTCTCTGTACAGTATAATCAACATAGTTTACTTCTTGCTACATGCATAATTTGGAAAGTGCCTTGGTACTAAAGAAGGGAATACCAAGTAGTTATGGTTCTGGCTTATGTAGTTTTTAATTTTATAGTATGTGACGCCAGCTTTGTGAAAAAAGCTTCTGTCTGTTTAGCTTCCTGTTTAAGAAGAAGAAATCTAGGAAGGTTTGCTATGCCTGACCGATAATGACAGTCTATTCATTGGAAGAACCCTGTTTCTCTTGCCCATAAGCATAGTTTAGGACACAGAAACCCACAAAGCAGCATATATGTATGTTTTGCCAAAAATGTAGAATTAACAAAAATGGAGCAATCCAAATCCCAAACTTGAGAATTTGTGAATTGCACAGAAAAGCCCAACTAAATCTCACTACTATGTGTTGTTTATTTATATATCTCAGGATTTGTACCTCCAAAGTCAAACTGATTGGATAGAAATTATAATAAATAAAAATCAATGGTATTATTGTGGTTTTTTTTCATTGTGGTTTGAGTGAAAGTTTACAAAGCAAATTGGTTTTCCATTCAGCCATTCACACATTTGGTTTAAGGAAATTAATTTCAATATTCATATTGTAACCACATATTCCAACTTCTTCCTGTGATTCTCTTTTCCATTAATCCATCTATTCCATCTCGTTTTGCCTTCTAAGCTTTACCTGTGGGAAGATCCTTTTTGATGTTGTTGTTGTGTACCATTGAGTCAGAACAGATCCATAGCTGACCATCCAGTGGGTTTTCAGAAACACTAAAGCATATGGGATGAGATTGTTCATCCTTTGCCAGTGGAGCAGCTTGTGGTTTAGAATCATGTGTCTTTGGGATTGCACCACAGCTTCTTACTTTCTTGTTGTTATTGTTCACCAGGTAACCCTATTATGTGGCTGAGACTAGAGCCAAAGGAGAGATATTTACTCCAGGTTCAAAGGATGATTAAGGACATTTGCCTTGGGGGTTCCACTAGGCTCATTTGTCCAGGACCTGCTACTATGATCTTTTTTAGAAAAGTCAGCTGTGGTAGTTGGGCACCATGTAAGTCTTCTGGTCTCAGGGTCATACAAGTTGAGGTTCTTGAGGTCCTTCAGACCTTTGCACTAATTGTTTCTATTAATCTCCCGCCCCCTTCTTTACTACAGGCAAAGAGAGACTAATAGTTGCAATTGATATGGCTGCTTACAATTTTTAAGATCTCAGTTGATACTAAAGCCATAATTTGTTAATGGTCTGCACAGTCAAATGCTTTTGCATAGTCAACAAAGCACATATAGACATTCTTCTGGTATTCTCTGCTGTCAGCCAGGATCCATCTGACATCAGCAGTGATATCCTGGTGCCATGACTGCTTCTGAACTCAGCTTGAACTTCTGACAATTCTCTGTTAATGCACCTTTCTAGTCAGTTTTGGATGATCTTCAACAATATTTTGCTTATATGTGATATTAATGATATAATTTCCACATTCTGTTTGCTCACTTATGTTGGGAAAGGGGAAAATGGTTTTTTTCAAGTAAGTTAGTCAAGCAGCTGTCTTCAAATGTCCTGGCATAGACTGCTGAGCCCATCCAGGACTATATCTGTTAGTTTCCACCCAAACAGGTTTATGCATGCCCATGTGTATTGCTGCCATTATTCACAAAAGCAAAGAGATGGATGCAACCCAAGTGCCCATCAACAAATTAATGGATAGAGAAGCTGTGGTATAGTCACACAATGGCATACTATGCAGCACTGCAAAAACAAGGAACTCATAAAATATTATACAAAATGGGTAACCCTGGAGGACATTATGCTGAGTGAAATATCTTAGTCACAAAAGGACAAATACTGCATAATACCACTGTTATAAAACAGGACTGACATTGGGGGTCAGGGGGTATTAGAAAAGAGGAAGTAAATAATAAACATTGCATTAGAACAGGTGAGGGAAAGAATTGTTTAAAAGGAATATATGAGCAGGGATTACTTGCATGAAAACAGTCCAGAATAAGAGGTGCATAGCAAAGTGGACTGGGGTGGGGAGGAACTTGTGCAACAATGAATGAATTTCTTAAAGAGAAATGCAAACTAGGGGTCATGTAGGGAGGAAGATGTACAACAGTGAATGAGTGGAAATCCAAGTTTTCTGTAAACTTTCATTAAAATCACTATATATAGCTCTATCTATCTCTATCATCCCTATCTCTATCTATATATATAGCATTCATCTCTATCATCTATCTATTATCTATCTATCTATCTATCTATCTATCTATCTATCTATCTATCATCTATCATCATCATCTATCTCTGGTGGCCTAGTGGCAAGAAGCTGCACTGCAATCCTGAAGGCATGTGGTTCAAATCCACCAGACACTTCTCTGGAGAAGGAGGGGAAATCTCCTCCTGTGCCAGTTGGATCCTATTCTATGGTATACAACAAGACAAAACAAGATAAAAAATATTTTTTAAAAAGTAGATGGAGAGGAATGTCCTCAAAACATGTTAATTAGTATCCTACTGATTCCTGAGGCCTTATATTTTTGCCAATGTCTTCAGGGCATCTTCAACTTATTCTTATAATATCACTGGCTATTAATCATGTGTTCCTTTATTAAATAATTTGAGGCTTGAATTTGTTTATCAGTTATTTCAGCTTTAGAAACACCATGTTACTTCAGTTTAGAAATGTGAGTTCTTCCTTCTTTATTCTCCAATTACACCTCTCAGCCCATTCTGTTATAACACTTTGTTTTGTCTTCTCAAACTGCCCTTTGAAATCTCTGTCTAGCCTTTTTACTTCAGCATCTCTTCCCTTTGTTTTAGCTTCTCCAAACTCCATTGCAGTTTTCAGTCTCTTCTGACCTCCATTTTGATTTTTCCTTTCCCCTCTGTCTTTGTAATGATCTTTTACTTTTTCTCTGCATAATATTCTTGATGTGATGCCAAAACTCATCCATTCTTTTATCATTGGTATTCAATACCTCAAACTTATAATGATTTTTAAATTAATTTCAGATAGACTAAAGGTCATATTTTGATTCTTGTTTTGATTTTCTTCAGCCTTAATCTGAACTAGCACATGAGTACTTGATTGTCTGTTCCATAGTCAATACTTGCCATAGTTTTGACTGCTGATATAGAGCTCTCCAACGATTCTTTCCACAGATGGGGTCAATCTGGTTTCTATTCAGTCCTTCAGATGAGGTTTGTGTATAGAGTTACCGCTTGTGTTTTTAAAAAAGAAATTTGCAATGAATAAAAATTATTGAGCATACAAAATGCAGTCACTCAATTTCCAGCTTCATTTCTTTCATCAACTTTTTCCTATCTGAGTACCATTCCTTCTTCATTGTTTTCAACTTTTGCATTCCAGTTACCAATTATCATTGCAATCATCTTGATTGCATTTGACTGTGTGGATCATAACAAATCATGGCTAATATTGAGAAGAATGAGAATCCCAGAACACTTGATTGTGTTCATGTGAAATGTATACCTAGACCAAGAAACTATTTTCTGAACAGAGAAAGGGAGCACTGTATGGTTTAAAATTAAGAAAGATATGTGCCATGGTTGTATCCTTTGTCCATTCCATACCTATTCAAGCTGTATGCTTAGCAAATAATTTGAGAAGCTGGACTGTATGAAGAGAAATGTGACATCAGAATTGAAGGAAGATTCATCAACAATCTCCTTTATGCAGATGACACAATCTTGCTTCCTTAAAGTGAAAAGAGCTCGAAATGCTTGACTATTGAAGACTACAGTCTTAAGGATTACATTGTAACATCAAGAAAACAAAAATTCTCACCACTGAACTAATAGGCAACATCATGACAGATGGAGAAAAGATTGATTTAATCTCACTTGGATTCACAATCAACACTCTTGGTACCAACAGTCAAGTTATCAGGAGACATATTGCTCTGGAAATGTCTGCAATCAGGGCATTTTCTAAATCACTGAGAAGCAATGATGTTACTTTGAAGACTAAGCTATGCTTGATTAAGACCGTAGTTTTTTCCAATCACTTGCTATATGTATGAGAGCTGCATAATGTATAAGGATGACAGAAAAATAACGAAAACCTTTGAGCTGTGTTGTGGGGAAAGAGTACTGAATATCCTACGGATTTCCAAAAAACTCAAACAAGTATGTCTTGGAGAAAGTGCAGCCAGAATACTGCTTATAGAGAAAGATGATAAAGCTTCCCCTTACATAGCCTGAGTACATTGTTAGGATAGGTTATTCCTTGGAAAGCAACATCATGCTTGGAAAGAGAGAGATGCTAAAGAGAGGCAGATCCTAAACAAGATTAATTGACACAGTGACTGTAGCAATGGGTTCAGCCATATTAGATATGATAAGGATGGCAAGGATAGGACAAGGTTCAGATCTGTTGTTCATTGGCTTACTATGAGTTGTAAGTGACTTGACAGTACCTAAGAACAACAACAACAGGTCACTAAAGAAGGATATGGAACATTGTCTTAGTGAACTGTGCTGTGCTGACTCAACTCAATGTACCCTGAGTTTATGGTTGCAGCTTTTTGTTGAAATATGCCAGTTGGTGGGGCCTGATTTAGATCAATTATATAATTTTATATCAATTACTTATATCAATTCCTGGGGCCTTATTTTTTGCCAATTTCTTCAGAGAAACGTGAACATCCTCCTTTATCATAATTTTTTAAATTATATGCTACTTAGTGAAATGGTTCTGTGTTAGCAAAGATACCTTAAATATAAGCTGGGTTTTATATTTCCACAGAAGTGTCTGTAGCACTAGGAATATCATTGCAGATGTCAGATGGATCTTGCCTGCAAGCAAAGAGTACTAGAAGGATCTCTATTTGAGTTTTATTGACTATGCAAAAGCATTGGACTGTGTAGTTTGCAACAAATTGTGAAACACACAGTGAAATTCTCATTCAGAAGAACAGGAATCTCTGACAATTATGCTCATGTGAAACCTATACTTAGACTAAGAAACTGTTATTCAAACAAGCAAGACAACACTCTATAGTTCAAAATCAAGACACAAGTGCATCAGGCATGTATCCTTTCTCCATATCCTCTCAATCTATATTCTGAACAGGTCTTTTGAGAGACTGGATTTTATGAAGACATATGTGGCATCAGAATTGGAAGAAGACTCATCAACTACCTGCGTTAAGCAAGTGACACAAGCTTACCAATATTGAGGAAGACTTGAAGCATTTGCTGTAGAAGATCAAAGACTGCCGCCTTCAATATGGATTGCATCTCAACATCTGAGGACTAAGGTACAGATGATCCAGGCTATGGTCTTTTCAATTGTTTGCTATGAACCTGAGAGTTGGACAATGAATAGGGATGGCAAAAGAAGAATTAATTGATGTTTCTGAGTTGTGGTGATGGAGAAAAATATTGAACATATCATAGACTGTCAAGAGAACAAACAGGTCTGTCCTGAAGAGATTGCTCTTTGAAGGCAAGGAATTTGAAGCTCCATGCCCATGTACTTTGGGCATGATGCCAGAAGGGACTAGTTTATGGAGAATGACATCATATTTCAAAGGGTAGAAGCATAGGAGGGAAAGACCATGAATGAGATAGATTGACACAGTGACTGTGGCAAAGAGTTCTGGTATATCGAAGACAGTGAAGTTGTCTCAGGATAGGGCAAGGTTCAGAGCTATTGTTCATAAGGTCGCTGTGAGCTGTAGTTGACTTGCCAGCATGTAACAACAATAATAAAGGATCAGAATTCCCTTCCATTAGAACAGTCAAGGCAAACTCAAACTTCTAGCCTCCTAAATCATCAGAAAAGAAATGTCTGCTCTCTTCCTTTAAGTCACCTACTAGTAATATTTCCATCACAGCAGCTCTAGGAATTAAGACAATACCTAAGCGAATTGTTTTGTATTATTTGGTTCTTTGTTGTACAATTTCTTCTTAAGTCACCATAGTGGAAAAAGAGACACAAATACAATTATCAGTCCATTTTCATTAACTACTTAAATCCTCAAATTACTCTGAAAGTATACTCTTAATCCCATTGCATAGATGAGAGAGAATAGAAATGCAAGAATTTTTAATTACTTGTTCACAATTATACAACGAATGTGTGGTAGAGTGAGGATTTAAGCCAATAACTTTGGATTGTGTTAGTATGTAAAATACAACACAACCAAATGAGGAGCCTTTTAAATTCTGCTTAGATGAGGATCGTTAGCTCTGTGAAGTCTCTCTCAGGGAGGAGTGACAGGGAATGGCAAAGGACACACTGACAAAGGAGATTAATCAGAACTGGCTTAGACAAGCACTGTGGCATTGGGATAACTAAAACAGACTTTAAAGGGGGAAAAAAGAGGAACGAATTGGGGAGGGGGGTTAGAGAAAATAGTGCAATAATAAATCAAAGGAAATCCAAAATCTCTGTAAATATTCATTAAAATTAATAAAATTTAATAAAAATTAAAAAACAACAAATGTCTCAATTCATAATAAATTGACTATATCTTAAAAAAAAAGAAATCTTTACCATTTCATCAGCAGGCAACATCATAATAGATGGATAAAGCATTGAGTTTGTTAATGATTCCATCTTGCTTGTATCCACAGCCAACACCCTTAGTACCAGCAGTCAGGAAATCAGAAGATGTGTTGTTTTTAGGAAAAAATGCTATCAAAGACCTCTCCAACGTGCTAAGGAGCAATGATGTTAGTTTAAAGACTAAGGTGCACCTGGTTCAAACTATAGACTTTCCAGTTACTCACTCTGCATCTGAAAGTTGGACAATGAATATGGATGACAGAAGATGAAATGATGTATTTGAGTTGTGGTGTTGAATAATAGTAATGAATACCCCATGGACTGTCAAAAGAACAAACAGACACATCTTTGAGAAAATATTCCTTGGAGGAAAAAATGATGACGCTTAGTATCACACATGTTGTTTATGTTGTTATGAGGGGACAGTGCTTGGAAAGGTGGAGGGTCAGCAGAAGATAGGAAGACCCTCAACAAAATTGATTGACACAGGACTGAAACAATGGGCTCAAGTATATCAGATTATGAGGAAGTAACCAGATAGGACAAAGTTCAGATCCTTTATTCATATGAGTTCTACTCAACTTGAGTGCATCTAACAATAGCAACAATGACAGAAACCCATCAAAGAGGAATGGTGTAAGTCTCCCCTTTGGCACAATGATTTAGTATTCAGCTGTTAACCAAAAGATCAGTGGTTTAAATCCACCAGCTGCTCTGTGGAAGGAAAGATTATTCGATCCTACAAAGATAGCAGCCTAGAAAACACTAAGAGACAATTCTATTCTGGCTTCAATTTGGCAAAACTTAACAATAGCAAATATACTCTCCTCTCAAGGCAGAAGGGGCTCTATGATTGTTTTCAACAAGAATGTTTAAATCTCAGTGGGTTTTCTGAGGCAGTAAATCACACTGGAGGAGATAGCCTATTTTTCTTCAATAGAGCAGCTGGTGGACTCAAACCACATTGGAACTGCAGCACAGCTTCTTACCACTAGGGCCACCAAAGTTCCCTAATCTTGGAAAAGAGCATCAAAGTTAATAGGCAATAACAGCCCATGTAATAATGGTCCATATCCTATTTTGACACATAGTGACCGAGGTCTTTTTTTAGTAAACAGCAAATTATCAACTGTTGGCCTTTCCCTCTATAAAACAAAGAGAAGAGAAAAGTAAAAATTTACAGAAATTAGTGTAAAGGATTAATGGACCAACCAAACCTCAACTTCCAGGACCCTGAGATCAGATGGACTAGATGGAACCCAGCTACTCATAAAGATCATTCAGAAAGGGGTCACAGTAGAAGATCCTGGATAGAGGGAGAGAAATGTAGAAAAGGAAATAAAGGCCAGGTGTATTGGTCCAACAGAGACTAGGAAGTAGAACCCCAGAAACTACGGCTTTTTAGTCACCCTTCAAGCCTGGAACAAAAGTTGGTTCACCTTTCAGGCAAACAATAGTCAGTCCTATAATGTGACTAGCAACAACAGGGAGGGCTCATGCCTTAAATTAACCAACCATAAAAAGTCAACAGAGCAGCAATTGCCCTTCTGAGGTTAAAGCTCATAAGGCAAGAAGAGATTCTTCTTGTTGTTATGTATCATTGAGTACGATAATGAATCATATTGACCCTATGAACAATGGCTCTGAAGCTTGTCCTATCCTGAACCAACCTCACGGTCTCCAACACATCTGGTTCCATTGCCAGAGTCATTGTGTCAGTCCATCTCATCTAGGGTCCTTCCTTTCCTGTGCTGACCTTCCACCCTTCCAATCTTGACATCCTCCAGTGACTGACCCCTCCTGACAACATGCCCAAAGCATGTGAAAAGAAGTTTTATAATCTTTGCTTCTAAAGAGAAACCTGATTTCACCTGCTCCAGGACAGACCTATTTGTTCTCTTAGAAGTCCATGGTATGTTCAGTAGTCTTTTCCAACTCCTCAGTGCAAAAGCATCAATTTTTTTTTCTGTCAACCTTAGTAATTGTCCAGCTTTCAGATATATAACAAGCCATTGAGAAGATCATGGTTTGTAAAAGATGCACCTTAGTCTTTAGACTGAAAACATTGCTCTTTAGTGCTGTGGAAAAGTCTTTGATCACAGTTTCCCCCACTGTAACTCATCTTTTGATTTACTGACTACTGGTGCAAGGGGGTTGATTGTGAATCTGAATAAGATGAAATCGCTAACAATGTCAATCTTTTCTTCATCTATCATGATACTGCCTATTGACTAGGTGATGAGGATTTGTGTGTGTGTGTGTGTGTGTGTGTGTGTGTGTGTGTGTATGAGTGATGCTGACATGCAATCTATATTGTGAAGAAGGGGTAAGATAGAGTTAATAGGAGTAATCGAAATGATTATTACAGGGATGAAGTGAGAAGAGTGTGATTACATTGCAGGTATTGTAAATAATATTAAAAAACACTGTAAGGATAGTTGAAGAGAAAACCAATTAGCTTTGTAATATTTTCTCAAATTACAATAAAAAGATTGGATGAGGTAAATAATACTATGTAACTTATGAAGAAAGTAATAAAATTGACATACATTTCTGTTACCATCTTCATTTTTAAAAAATTATGTCTTTTCCTTGTTCTTGTCATGCTCTTTTGAGACACTTGTTCTGAAGAAAGTAAACAATCATGTAAGTGTCCATTTGCACTCAGGCTGCCAATTCCATAAAGAAGCTGAAACAGCACACTCAATGTAAACTAAACACCTAAACAAGTCAGGAACTAAATGAGAAGAAAGAGGGACAGAGAAAGGGAGTAATATGCCTCACTATCCCATTCTCCATTAAGGCAGATCTAGCTATTATTTTACTGTTGTCATGAGAGATGGTAAGAACTGCCCAGCAGAGACTTTTCTGAATTCTGACCCAGAGATTGCACAATGGTAAAGCAAATTGTAAAAGCCATTGTTCGTTTTGAAGTACTGGTAATGAAACATTCTGCTTTTATTACTTGTGCTTTTCTATTGTAAAAATGTGAAATCATAGAGTAAATAACTTTATGCTGAGAAAATACACAGGAGAATATAAAAATGTGAAATATTTTTAACTTCAAAAGGAATTAAAGTTCAAAAGCATGGACCTACTGTTGAATACTCATATCACCTATATGTATATCAAAGTTTTATTGTTAATATTTTGATATTGCTGTTGTTGCTGTTAAGTGCCATTGAGTCAAATGACTCATAGTGACCCTGTAAACAACAGATCTGAACAGATGGTCCTATCCTATCCCATCCCATCCTTATCATCCCTGACACATTTGAGACCATTGTCCCAGACACTGTATCAATGCATCTTGTTGTGATACTATACCTTGCCTAAATTTTCACTTCAGTCAAGGATAAATATCTGTTATAAATCTGTTGTTGTCGCATACTGTCAAGTCGGAACCAACCCATAGCTGGCCCTCCAGTAGGTTTTCAGAGGCAGTTAATCACAAGGCGGGGAGATTGCCTTCTCTCATGGAATAGTGCCTTCAAGCTTGCAGCACAGCTTCTTGCCATTAGATCACCAGGGCTCCTGTTATATATTTATTACAATTTGAAGAATAACTAAAACAGGACATTTAAAATCTTCAAAAATGAAAGAGGATTTTCAACACTTTATTTTTCAGAACTAGACTGCCAACTTTTTCGCCAAAGTGCCTCTGCTAGACTCAAAGAGCCAGCCTTAGAGTTAGTAGCTAATTGTCCATGCATTTACACCACTCAGGGATTGATTTACAACAGAAAGGATGTATAAACCCTTTAAAAATTTTGGTTGAATGAAAGAAGGAAACAAAACTTATCAAAGTATACATGTTGAGGAAGTCACCTTTTCTGCACTTAATTATACTACTTCTAAACACTGAAGTGTCTATGAATATAGATTGAGCTAGTCATTCTTTGCAAAAGTTATAAATATATTAAGAAACTTATTCCTTTTTGTAGAATCAGGCAATGGGCTCCTAGATTTTCTGCCAAATACTTCAGAGAACAAAATTTCCAGGTTTTTTTTTAAAAAAAACCACTTGTGAACTATAGAAGTTACTAGAATATAATGCTTCCAAACTTTTTATTATTATTACTTGCAGTTGTTGTAAATTGTGCAACTGGAAGGTGTGGGCACTCCTGCTGTCTGGACAGACTTGCGCTGATGGAAAAACCTTCACCTGCCATTTTGGCGAGTGATGTGTGCAGATCCTGTGACATCATTATTAGGCCACGAATGGAAAATGGAAAAAAAATTGGGAGAAAATGACAGACATTGTGTTTTCAGGGACATTTTCAGCCTTCCCTTGTTGTTTTAAGCCTTCTCTGTCCCCTGCCACCCACCATGTGCCACAGACTGACCTTGATGCCCAGTCTTCACAAGTAATGGAAGGCACAGCTTCCTGAATGCTCCTTTGTGGACGGGGACTAAATGTTCTTTTATTCAATTTAGTATCATGCAGCACAATTGAAAATACCATTTATAGGCTTTTTAAAAGGAATAGTATTTCATTTTTGAAAAACATTATTGTCAAAAAAACACACAAAACATGATTGTCACAGGGGTGAAGATGTGTATGGTGGAGGAATTAATCATGGGGTCACACAATTTGATGGGAGGGGGTGAGGGAAATGAGAAGGAACTGGGGTGATAAACAATGTACATAAATTTTGTAAATACACTAGTATAATAAGAAAAATAAAAACATTTTTAATTTATTTCAGTGATCTGGAGCAAGAAAAACTCTCTAGGGATTTTCACCTTGTAACAAAGAATGTAGACAGACTTCAACTGCAACAGGTATTGCGTTAAATAAGCTGATGTTTGTCTTGCTAATTGGAGAGGAATAATTGAATTTGTTAAAGAAGATGTAATGCCTGGGAGGTGCTTTTTGTTGGTCTCCTGACCAAATTCAATATAAACACAGCTTCCAACTCCAGACTGAGGGAAATTCTTCTGGTACTTGTTAGTCCATTATTCCACTGGGAAGAGGCAAGTAGAGAATGTGCTCTTTGTTCTGGGACTAGCATGATGTTGAAAGCCAAAGATCTTGGGCAAATTACTTGTCTAAGTGTGTTTAGAAGGTCTGCACTTAATTAAGAACAGCTAGAGAGCAGCACTATTTTATAGCAAGGGTTCATAACTAAGTAGAAAAAGAAACCCAATTTGTGTGCATATATTATACAAAGAATTGTATTTCAGTCCTTACTAGAATAAGTTGTATTATCAGCTGCACAGGCAGGGCAGAGCAGGGAGGCAATTGTTTCCTTTGGATATATGCTCCAAAAGGTAGTGTATTTTCAGCAATATTTAAAAGTTGATATGCTAGAGTCACTGTGTAGACAGTTATGAAAAGACTTTGGAGGAAGCAACATGAAAGGAAGGTCCACTGACTTACAGCAAGTGAGAAAAGATAATTGCTAATTTTGGTTGTTGTGTCGAACTTAGACCAGCCAGGCTCCGTTGTTGTTCATAGAGACAAAACAGAAATCAAGTGTCTCCCCACAAAAACCAATCAGCAGTTACCAACAAACTCTTGTTCCTTTGCACCAAAAAAAGAAAAAGACCATCCAAAACCTTACAAGATATTGCACTTGCTAAAGAGAGAACTGCAGAGATTTTTGTTATAAATACACTCACTTCTCAAAGGTTACTCTTGTAGCCTACCTTCCTCAGCTTTACATGGATCATTAAAATATGGTGACTATTCTATTGTGTGAATATACAATAGTTTTTCTATCCATTGATTTGTTGATGGGCGCAAGGTTTGCTTCCAATTCTTTGCTATTGTGGAAAATGCAGCAATAATAATGAGTGTGCGTTTATCTAATTGGGTGGCAGTTCTGGTTTCTTTAGGGTATATTCCCAGCAGTGGAATTGCTGGGTCAAATGGTATTTCTATTGCCAACTTTTTGAGAAAGTGCCTAACTGCCTTCCATAGGGCTTGCACCATTTTCCACTCTCACCAAATAGTGAATAAAGGTTCCAGTTTCTCTACAATCTTGCCAGCATTTGTTGTTTGCTGCTCTGCTATTGTTACTGAGATGAGATGATACCTCATAGTTGTTTTTATTTGCATCTCTCTGAGAGTTAAGGCTTTCAAACATTTCTTCATGAGTCAGAATAAGAGGTAAATTGCAATGAGGACTAGGTGGGAAGCGAGGTAATTGTGCAGCGATGAATGAATATTAAAATAAAGTGAACTGGGAAAGGGGGGAGAGGGGGTAAAATGTGCAACAATGAATGGATGAAAATCTAACTTTTCTGTAAACGTTAGTTAAAATCACCATTAAAAATTTTTTTCATTGAAGAAAAATAGAATTAGTTGCTTTTTAAAAACAAAACCAACCATGTTTACTAGGCCTAGTGGTAAGGAGTGGTGCTGACAACCCAAAGGTATGTGGTTTGAAATCCCCATCTGCTCCAAGGGAGAATGATGAACAATCTCCTCCCGTGTGATTTATTGCCTCTAAAAACCTTGAGAAGGGTGTGCTATGGGTAATTTCTGACTGGATGGTATCCAACAACAACAACTACAACTCATTACCATAGAATCACAGCTGACCATCCAGTGAGTTTTCAGAGGCTGCAAGTGTGGGAGGAGGCTGCCTGTCTTTCTCCCTTGTTAATACATCGTTAGGGTTCTTTTTTTCTGTGCATTTTTAAATGCTAAACTTGCAAAGTACTTTATTAGAACACACACAAGGAGAAATAAAGTGTCTTTAAGGATTCTTTTGGATAAATGTGATTTGTCTAAGCCTGAGGCTGTCTGCATGGTGGGTCATCCAAATGCAATAAATTTTTATGAACTTTGCTATTTTTCTGGAAAGGACTTGCACAAGAGCCTCAGAAGTTACACAGGCCCACTTGTGTTTTATGGTTGAGCCTGGTCACTACTCAAATGATATTTGTTCAAGTGCTTATGACCATTGTGAGGTGAGGAAGTCTGTGGTCTCCTCTGCACTGAGCTTGGCCCATAGGAACTTCTTATATATAAATTGACATGGCCTAATTTATCTGTATTCCAGATCTATGCTGACCCTTCATTCAGTTTGGCAATTTCCAAAGGTGCTGTACAGGACAGGCCACAGAACACTGTGAAACCTAGCCATATTCTCAAACTCTTTCTTGGAATGAGGCCAGCCTCCCATCCTCAAATCCCCAAATCCTTAATCAACCACATTTGGTCCACTTTATTCTGACTCTAGCCCTACCTGAAATTGTTGTTGTTATGTGCCATTGAGTTACCTGCAACTCATAGTGACGCTATGAACAACAACCCTAAACCCTGCTCTATCCTGGGCCAATCTTATTGTCTCTGACACACCTACCTCCATTATCCCAGTCACTGAATCAATCCATCTCATCAAGGGTCTTCCTCTCTTGGGCTGTCCCTCTACCCTCCTAAGCATGACGTCCCTCTGCAAGAACTGATCCTACTTGCAACAGTTCGAAAGTATGTTAGACAGAGTTTCAGAATCCTTGCCTCCAAGGAGCAGCCTGGCTTCATCATCTCTAGGATGAACCTGTTTGTTCTCGTAGCAGTCCATGGTATATTCAATATTCTTTTCCAGTGCTACTGCTGCACAGTGGCAAGAGAGCCCAGAATTTAGAGAAGAGGCCAGCATTCTTTTCCATTTTTATCCTTTTACTAGTGAGTCAATGATGAAAAAATAATGGAGAATTTAGGCCAAATTTCATTCAATCATTCTTTCAATAATTCTATCTTCAACTTCATTTCTGTCACCAAGTCCATGTTTTCCAGCTACTGATCCTTCTTCTGTGTCCCCAACTTTTGCATTCCAGTCATTCATTGTTCTTTATGCATCTTGATTGCATGTTTGATTGATCTCTGACTGTGAAAGTTGGTAGAAATCTTCTATTTCCTCTTTTTTGGCCCTGGTTATTGGTACATATATCTAAATGAAAGTGGTATTCACTGGACTTCCTTGTTTGCATTTGGATATTATCCTGTCACTCACAATATTATATTTTAAGACATATCTAGAAATGACTTTTTAAACGATGAAACCCAATTTTTCTTCACTTTTTAATCTCTGGTGTAATAGATCATATGATTTTCGGATTCAAAATGTCCCATACCACTCCATCTCATCTCCACAATACCTACTATGTCAATATTTATGCATTCCACTTCTTCCTTAACAATATCTAATTTTTGTTCATTCATGGTTCTCGCGTTCCATGTTCCAATCACTAGTGTCTGCTTACAGCTGTTCCTCCTGCTTTGTGTTTTTATATGTGAGGGCTCAGCTTCAGGTGGCCTGTTAGTCTAAGTGTGTTCAATAGACAATAGTACGTAGGGTTTTCGAAGGCCTGCTGTTCTGGAAGTGGATGGCCAATCCTTCTTTTTAGCCTGTCTTAATCTGAGTGCTCAAACTTAGATAAGTATCTGACAGACAAGTATTTTATAGAAAGAGTAGATGAGGTTTCCCCAATTGTAGTTTCAGTGTTGTCCCCACTCTTGATACAAGTGTCTTGACCCACGTCTTTCCTTGCTCCACCATCCACCAGCATCCCCTTCCATTCCCACCCACTCCCTTCAACACCAATCTCCCATTGTCCAGTCCTTGATCTGATAGCTAATATCTCAAGCTTTATGGGCTTCTGTGATTCCAAATGCTTCAGCTGCTGCCAATTTCTTATGCTGTGGCCCATGTCTCTTGAGGTTACGGGTAATGCTTCCCAAGTGAGGGTGATGTTTTCTGCAGATCTGGAGAATAGTGTTGTTTTCCTTGCCTGAGTGTGAAAAGTAGGCCAGGTGCTGATTGTGGAACAGATCACCAACTAGTCATATGCAAGTTCAAGCTGAAGCTAAGGAAAATTAAATCGAATGCACAGGAACCAAAATATGACCTTGAGTCTATCCCACCTGAATTTCAAAACCATCTCAGAAATAGGTTTGAGGCCTTGAACACCAATGAGCGAAGACCAAGTGAGTTGTGGGAGGATATCAAGAATATCATCCAGGAAGAGTGCAAAAGGTCTTTACAAAGACAGAGGAGGAAGAAAAGACCAAAATGGATGTCAGAAGAAACTCTGAATATTGCACTACAGCCCCAAAAAGCCAAAGCAGAGGGAAGAATTTAAGATACTAAAGAGCTGAATAGAAGATTTCAAAAGGCAGTGTGGAAAGACAAAGTAAAGTATTGCAATGAAACGTGCAAGGACCTGGAGTCAGAAAATCACAAGGGCCAAACTCGCTCGGCATTTCTTAAGCTGAAGGAACTGAAGAACAAATTAAAGTCTCGAGCTGCAATACTTAAGGATGCTTTGGGCAAAATATTAAAATGATCCAGGAAGTATTAAAAGAAGATGGAAAGAGTATACAGAGTCATTGTACAGAAAGTAATTGGCAGATACAGAAGAATTTAATGAAACAACAAATGATCATGAGTCTATGGTGATGAAGGAAGAAGTTCAAGCTGCTTTGAAAGGATTGGCAAAAAATTAGGCCCCAGGAATTGATTGTATAACAATTAAAGTATTTCAGCTAATAGATGCTAGTCTAGATGTGCTCACCAAGTTGTGTCAAGAAATCTGGATGATAACCATATGGCCAACTGACTGGAAGACATCTATATTTATTCCCATTCCAAAGAAAGGTGATCCAACAGAGCGTGGAAATTATCAAACAATATCATTAATATCACAAGCAAGCAAGATTCTGCTGAAGATTATGCAAAAATGACTGGAACAGCACATCAGCAGAGAATTACTGTAAGTGCAGGCTGGGTTCACAAGGGGTCATGGTACTAGGAACATTGTAGCTTAAGTTAGATGGATCTTGACTGAAAGCAGGGAATACCAGAGGAATATCTATCTGTGTTTCATTGACTATGCAAAGGCGTTTGACTGTGTGGATCATAACAAACTGTTGCTAACTCTAAGAGGAATGGGAATCCCAGAACACTTGATCATTCTAATGCAAAA
>NW_006399792.1:299251-318438 GCF_000299155.1 Elephantulus edwardii
AGGATAGAGCAGGGTTTAGGGCTGTTGTGCATAGGGTCGCTATGAGTCGCAAATGACTTGACGGCACATAACAACAACAACAACATACTTGGACTAGGAGGCAGTCATCAGGACAGAGCAAGGAAACACTGCATAGTTCCAAATTGGGGATCGCATACACCAGGGATGTGTCCTGTCTCTGTACCTTTTCAATCTATATGCAGAACAGATTATTTAGGAGACTGGGCTCTATGAAGAGAAATGTGGCATCAGGATTGAAGATTCATCAACAATCTGCATTATGTAGATGACATAATCCTGCTTGCTGAAACTGAGGAGGACCTGAAGTGCTTGCTGCAGAAGGGCAAGAAATGTAGCCTTCAATGTGGATTGAGGCTCAGTGTCAAGGAAACAAAGATTCTCACAACTGGACCAATTGGCAGCATCAGGATGGATGGTGAAGAGAAGATTGAGACTGTTAACAGTTTTCATTTGCTTGGCTCTACAGTCAACACTCTTGGCACCAGCAGCCAGGAAATTAAAAGACGTTTTTTGATGGGAAAGTCTGCAGTTAGAGTCCTCTCCAAAGTACTAAAGAGCAATGATATCACTCTGGAGACAAAGGTGTGCCTGATACAGGCCATGGTCTTTGCAATCACTTGTTATACATCAGAGAGCTAGCTGAACAATTACTAGGAATGATAAAAGGAGAATTGATGCCTTTGAGCTCTGGTGTTGGAGAAAAATATTGAATAAACCATGGACTGCTAAGGGAACAAACAAGATCATCCTAGAGAGGCTTAAATCTTGCTGCTCCTTGGAGGCAAGGATTCTGAAGCTTTGTCTGACATACTTTGAACATGTTGCAAGGAGGGACCAGTCCTTGGAGAGGGACATCATGCTTGGAAGGGTGGAAGGACAGAGCAGGAGAAGAAGAAGACCCTCGATGAGATGGATTGATTCATTGACTGGTGCAATCAGGGTAGGTATATCGGAGATAGTGAGAGTAAAAAGTAAGAATAAACTAGTAGCTTCATGAAAGATGGAGAAAAGATCAAGATTGGTAATAATTTTATGTAAGAGGGTCCATAATTGCCACTCTTGGTACCAGCAGTCAAGAAATCAAAAAGAAAAATTGCATCAGATCAGTTTACTGTTAGGGATTTCTCCAGAATTTTGAAGAGCAATTATGTCAGTCTAGAGACTAATATGTGCCTGGTCTAGTACACGATTTTTACAATTACTTGCTATGTACCTGAGAGCTGGACAATGCCTAAGGGCGAAAGAAGAAGAAATGTCTGAGTTGTGGTGCTGGAAAAGATGACTGAATACACTATGGACTGCCAAGAGAACTAACAGATCTGTCCTGGAGAGGGTGAAATGAGTTCTTTCTTGGAGACAAGGATTTTGAAGCTTCGTCCAACATACTTTGGGCATGTTGCTAGGAGGGAGCAGTCCTTGGAGAAGGATATCAAGCTTGGAAAGGGTGGAGGGACAGTACAGGAAAGGAAGACTCTGGGTGAGATGGATTGACACAGTAACTGGAGTAATGAGGGTGGGTGAGTCAGAGACAGTGAGACTGGCTCAGGATAGGGTAAGGTTTACAGCTATTGTACATAGGGTCGCTATGAGTTGCAAGTGACTAGAGGGCACATCAGCCATAACAACATGTAACCCATGAGCTCTGGTGGCTAAAGTGTTAAAGGGTTACACTGCCAACCCAAAGGTAGACAGTTTGAATCTTTCAGCTGCTCCATAGGAGAAAGATGGAGAATCTCTTGCCTTGCATATTATTACTTCTGAAAATTCATTAAAGGGTCAGCTATGACTTAAAGTTCGGTCTTTAAAGTTCATAGCAATAACAGCATATAACTCTTATAATCACACTGCCACTATCACTTACTTGAAAACATGTAAAATTACCAATTTTGCATGGAGGTTGGGAAAAGTAAATCAACAAGAGGTTGCTTAGTTTGTCTAAATCCCTTGGAATTTATGTCTTATCAGCTGCAATGCATGGAGCATTATTTCAGACAGAGATGTTACACAGGCTTCTGGCAAGCCTGATGGTGCAGACTCTTGGGTCTCTTTTTGAGTAATACACGGTTTCTTCTGCTGACAGTTATTTTCCATTTCAAAAAACCCCCTTCTTTTAGCTAGCTATTGAGCCTGATATGACTGAACACTGGGGTTTGGAGTGTAAATGGAATATGCAGCCTTGACTTCCATTAGGAAGTAGCTGTTATCCTTTGAGCAAGAGGTGTAGACATGTTCACACCAATTTGTACAAAAGAAAAAGAGTGACTACATAACAGGGCCAAGCAAAGTCAGAGGGCACAAAGTGCATGAACAAGTGACATAGGCACCTATGGTAACTGAGTTCTCTGCTTCCTGACTCTTCCTTCAACTGCATCTACAGTTTCAGGGGGTAATTTCCCATGACTTCTAGAAGCAGAAGGAAAAACAATGTCCTTGATTTATGAACAAATGCCACGCTGCTACCAAACAGGAATAGATAGCCCCTGCATTGCAACCTCACTCAGATGAAGCACTAAAGAGTGATGAAAGGGAATTTCTCATTGAATGAGAGGAGATATGATGATCTGAGGTATGATTTATATAAGGTCCTGTGTAGAGGCTAATGAGCTGGCTAGGTGGTTGCGGGGGTGGGGTGGGGTGGGGAGATAATGACAAAGAAGATTGGTGACAGTTTTGGGGAACATGTATATTCGTGTTCCATGTACTCTCTACTAGAGAGTGTTGAACTGATGAAAGAATAATTTCAATAATATATGAATGGTATCTATCCCAGAGATGTTAGTGTCTTTTCCTAGCCATTCTCATGGTTAAGCAATGATGACTTATAAAGCAGACATGGTGGCAAGAATGGACATGTAGCTATGGATTCACCAATATAGGCTCACTTTTATCAAGACTGATTTATCAATACCATCAATGACTGTCTAGTGCCTCCACCACTGCTGAATCTATATAAACACTGGTATTCAGGTGAGTCTCCCTGAACTGCGGCATGGTCTCTGAAGGCTTATTTTCATCTTTTCTAGCTTTGAAAACTGTCTGTGTGGGACTATAGGGTCAGAGATAAGAACCCACTTTTTAATTAGTATACCAAACATATTTGGGGAAATAGTTTTCTGTCTATGCAACCTTGGAATCTGAAGGGAGGAATATATATGTCAAGAAATATAATAACTACATTGAAATCTTTGTCTCTCTCTCGTAGTCACTGAGTTGTAACTAACTCTTAGCTGACTCCTTGGTGAGTTTTCAGAGGCTGTAAATTGCAAGGGAGGAGATTGCCATGGAGCAGCTGGTCGGTTCAAACTGCCTGCCTTTGGATTGGCAGCACCACTTTTCTTCCTACAAGGCCATCAGGGCATACGTTGAAACAGAAGTTGAAACTATTCCCTGACCGTTTTTATGAAGTATTTGAACTTATCTACTTTTCTGTATTCTGAAGGTTTAAGATACATCATCCCCTATGATTTCATTAACATAAGAAAAAGTTCTATTTTCAAGTGGTATTACATCCACACATATTGGCATTTCCAATACATATTTTGAGGGTGATACAATTCAATCCATAATAGTATTCTGTGATTTAGCACCACAAATAACTTTGTCAAATGGTAACTACAGTAAAAAGGTCTCTTCTCTGTAGGAATTCTCATAGTTTTCCTCATATACATTGTGACTATTCAAAGGATAGTTACACAAGCAAACCTACTCAAATTGATGGCTGTTATTGTTCTTGTGGGCCGATAAGTTATCTTTCTCGTGCAGAGCAGCTAATAATGTGTTTGAACCATGTATCTTTGTGTTGCCAACGCAATGCCTTACAACTATGCCACCAGAGCTCTCTTCCTAAATTTTTTTCTTACAAGAATAAAATTAACATCTCTTAGAACACAGATTTCCTGGAACACAGTTGGGTAAACACTGAATTAAATCTTTAGTGATAGATAATATGTTGGCCAAATAATTTTATTATAAAAATTAATATGATAATAAATTATATTGTGTGTGGAGAAGGAAGAAGGGGTATGTTTGTATTGGCATCTTCTGAAGTATGTTCTTATGTGTGTCTTATTCAGTGTTGTGAAAGCCTTATTCTTTTTTCCAAGGACTTGTCTGCCAATTTTTTATTTTTCTAGTCAAACCACATATTTTTTCCCTACTGTCTAAATTATGCTGTTATAGTGTTAAGACAATTTTAAGCCTATTATGGATATCTGCTGTCCCAGTCCAGAAAGTTTTGAAAGGAGTCTGATAGCTCAAGTGTTCTCATTGCTTTCAGTACAGTCCACACTGTTTTTTTAAGTCTGTTCTGCTGTACTACGAGTTACATTTATGAGAAACTCTAGCATAATATAGTCAAGTCGTCGTTGCTGAGTCAGGACCAATTCAAAGCTGACTCTCCAGAAGATTCTGGCAGACTATAAATCACATGGGATGAGACTGCCCATTTTAGGCCTATGGAGTAGCTGGTGGATTCAAACTACCTGAGAAGTGTGGCCTTTATGGTAAGTGCTGGTAAGTGCTGTTGAGTCACAGTCACTGTGTAAATTTATCTCATTAAAGGGTCTTCTGCTCCTTCAGTGACCTTCCAACACATAAGTAATTCCAGAGTTAGTACCTGGCCTCGTTTTGACTGCTGATATTGACCTTCTCCAATGATTCCTTTCACAGATCTGGTCAGTCTGATTTCTATGCAGTCCATCTGGGGATGTCCATGTGTAAAGTTACTGTTTGTGAAAAGATATTTGTGATGAATAATCTGTTGAATTTACAAAATTCAACTGTTCTATTTCTGGCCTCATTTCAGTCACCAAGTCCATACTTGCCTACTACTATTCTTTCTTCACTGTTTCCAACTTTTGCATTCCAATCATCAGGTATTATTTATGTACTTTGATTGAATAATTGGTCAATTTGTTGTTGTTGTTATGTGCCATTGAGTCATTTGCAACACATAGTGACTCTATGTACAAGAGCCCTATCCTGTGCCAATCTTGCCATCTCAAACACACTCATTCCCACCACTCCATTCACAGAATTGATCTATCTCATTTAAGGTCTTCCTCTCCTGCTCCATCCCTCCACTCTCCCAAACATGATGTTCTTCTCAAAGGACCAGTCCCTCCTTGCAACATGCCCACAGTATGTCAGATGATACTTCAGAATCCTTGACTCCAAGGAGCATTCTGGCTTCACCCTCTCCAGGACAAACCTGTTTGTTCTCCTAGCAGTCCATGGTATATTCAACACTCTTCTCCAGCACCACAGCTCAAAGGCATAAATTCTCTTTCTATCATCCCTATTCACCATCCAACTCTCTGATTAATAGCACGTAATTGCGAAGACTGTAGCCTGGATTGGGCACACCTTAGTCTCCAGCCTACCATCTTTGCTAGCAACTCTTGAGAAATCCCTCACAGCTGAATTTCCCAAAGCAATTCGTTTCCTGATTTTCTGGCTGCTGATACCAAGAGTGTTGACTGTGGAACCAAGTAAACTAAAATTGTTAACTATCGCAATCTCGTCACCATCCATACTGGTGCTGCCAATTGGCCCAGTGGTGAGAATCTTTGTTTTCTTGATGCTGAGCTTCAATCCATATTAAAGACTGCAGTCCTTGACCTACTGCAGCAAGCACTTCAGGTCCTCCTCAGTTTCAGCAAGCAGGATAATGTCATCCACATACCGCAGGCTGTTGATGATTCTTCCACCAATCCTGATGCTACATTCCTCCTCATACAACCCAGAGTCTTGGATGATCTTTTCTGCATACAGATTGAAAAGGTGTGGAGACAAAATACATCCCTGATAGACCTGCTTCTTGATTTTGAACCATCCATTGTCTCCCTGCTCTGTTCTGATGACTGCTCTTGGTGCAAGTATAGGTTTCACATTAGCACAATCAAATGTTCTGGGATTCCCATTCTTCTCAGAGTCAGCCACAGCTTGTTGTGATCTACACAGTCAAAAGCCTTTGCATAGTCAATGAAGCACAGATAGACATTCTCCTGGTATTCTTTGTTTTCTGCCAAGATTCATCTAACATTAGCTATAGTATCCCTAGTACCATGACCTCTTCTAAATCCAGCCTGCACATCTGGCAGTTCTCTGTTGACATATTGTTCCAAACGTTTTTGGATAATTTTCAGCAGAATCTTGCTTGCATGTGATATCAATGATATTGTTCGATAATTTCCACACTCTGTTGGGTCACCTTTCTTTGGAATGGGAACAAATATTGTCAATTTAGGACTGCAAATTTTGGTAAAAATCTTCAATTTCTTCCTCTTTGGCTTTAGATGTTGATGTGTACATTTGAATAATAGTTTTATTAACAGATCTTTCTTTATGTAGATAGATAATATTATATCATTTATAACATAGTACTTCAGGACAGAAATTGAAATTGTCTTTTTATCTATGAATGCAGCACCTTTATTCCTATTTTTCACTTCTAGTATAGATTGGAGCGCAGAATGTGAAAAGCATGAATGTAGGAAAAGTGGACATTGTTAAGAAAGAAATGGAATGAATAAATATTGACATACTAGGTATTGGCAAAATGAGATGGTTCACATGGAGCATTTTTAATTAGATTACCATATGATCTACTATGCCAGATAGAATTCTTTCTAGATCCATCTTGAAATGCAATGTTGTGACAGGACAATATCCATATGCATACAAGGAAGTCCAGTGCATAGCACTATCATTCAAATATATGCAACAACAACCAGAGTCAAAGAGGAGGAAATAGAAGAATTGATGCCTTTGAGTTCTGGTGCTGGAGAAGATTATTGTATATGCCATGGATTGCTAGGAGAACGTAGGTTGGTCTTGAAGAGAGTGAAACCAGGCTGCTCCTTGGAGGCAAGGATTCTGAGGCTTTGTCAGACATACTTTGGACATATTGCCAGGAAGGACCAGTCCTTGGAGAGGGACATCATGTTTGGAAGGGTATAGGGACAGCACAAGACAGGAAGACCTTAAATTAGATGATTGATTCAGTGACTTAGGTAATGAAGGTAAATGTATCAGAGACAATAAGGTTGACACAGGATAGAGCAGGTTTCAGGGCTATTGTATATAGGGTTGCTATGAGTTGCAAGTAACTTGATGGCACATAACAACAATAACAACAATGTGCATGTGATTGTCTGTTCCAAAGTGGCTGAAACCAGTCCATTTCATTTCAGTAATTCCTAGAATGTAATGTTCACGTTGATTTTTAGAGAGCCAATTGAAAGATGAGCATTAGGAGCCATATTGGAGTTATACATCCATCCTGAAGATGAGTGGTCAAATGCAACAGCTGCTCTAGAATAAAGACAGTTTCCTCCCTATGTCTTAAACCCTCTGAAAATTCACTGGAAGGTCAACTACCAGTAGGTTCAGACTCAATGACACACAGCAACAAAAACAAAGTTAGAAGACAAAATTAAATCCAAAGTTGGTCAAAGGGGAGAAGGAGACAATGCTAATATGTTGACACTTTTTGCTGGCTTTGATGTTTTCATCCTCAATTGCTTGGTAACTAAGACAATAACTTTGAAATTACCTAGATGTCAGAGGATGACTGTATCACAATTGAATTTAGAGACTATTTTGACCTGCATAATGATGAAAAAGCCTGCATGTCAAAACTTGTGAGATGCAACAAAATCTATTATTTTCTCCCTTAGCTAAACAACTTTATTGAGATCAGGAGATCCAGCTCTCCCTTCTCCTGTGGTCCTGATGGTGTCACCTGTAGGCTCAGACATCATTGACATACATAGGCATGCAGGTCTTAAACCTATTTTTAGAGAGAAAGTAACCCCCTCAAATGCACTGATTGTAAAGGAATGAAATTGATGATCCAAGAAACAGAAACCAAACCAAACAATAAAAGAGTAGCAAAAACAAGGACAAATACAAATCCCCAGATGAAATAAATAAAAGGAGAAAGTAAACAAAGACCAATAGAAACATTTTTATAAAGAATTATTGTTACTATGTTTATGAAATCAGTGGAAAATATGTTTAAGAAAAAAAGTGATGATATAAATAATAAAAGCATAAACAAGAGACATCAGTATAGATATGTGGATATGGAAAACTTTATGTAAATAAATTTGAAAATGTAGGCAAAATGATCAATAATTTTTAGGCAAGCATATAAAAGCAAACATGAGAAGAAACAGAAAATCTGAATAGTTATATTAATATTCATGATTTATTGAATCCATAAACAGATATTGTTGGGAAGCACTTCTCCATGGTGTTTGAAAATGTTTTGGAATAATCATCTTTTCCAGAATACTTGCACAGCAAAAAGTTTCAGAAACTAGAGATAGTGTCTCTCTTGGTCGGACTCAGGATATCTCCAGACTAGGACAACAAAGGTAACATCTCCCTATAGATCAAAGCCCTGTGGGCTGAAGCAGATGCTTTGAAAGATGACGGTTTTACTAAGCTCAGTCTCAAGATATTGAGCTCAGTATCCAGACTGTGCAAATGAGTAAGTGCTTAGCTAGCAGTCAAAAGTCTGGTGGTTTGACCGCAGCCAAAGGCTCTTCAGAAGACAGCAAGGGATCTGCTTTTGAAAGATCACATTTTAAAAAATGCTATGAAGCACCCTGCATGCCTGGGGTAACAATGAGTTGGAACAAACCAGTAAAATAACAACTACCACCACTAACAAAGTTAATATTCCTTAGCAGTTACTCGAATCATTGAGTACCCTGTGTCCAAAGTTCCTGTACTTCGTACTAGAGCAAAGGATAAATGCTGTCTGTTGGCATAGAGGGGAGAAGCTGTGCTGACAACGAAAAGGCACATGGTTCAAATCCATAACCTACTCTGTGAGAGAAAAACGGACATTCTCCTGCCTCTGAAAACGTGCTGGAGGTCTGATTATGGATTGGTTCCAACTCGATGGTACATAACAACATCATAAAGCTTTAAGTTGTTGTTAGCTTCTGTTGAGTCAACTTCTATTATCAGAAGAGGCGAGGTCCTCAAGTTTTGTGAAATGACATCAAGCCTGGTGAAATTAAGGGTTTGGGTAAAATAATACCTTTGACAAAATGGGTTGGTACAGTGACTACAACAATGAGCTCAAGCACAGTGGGGTCTGTGAAGATGGGATAGATTGGGAGGAGTGTTTATCCTGGTTTACAAACAGTTGCTATGAGTTGAAGCTGACTCAAAGTCATCTACCAATAGCAACAGGTTGAGTTTAATCTAGAAATCTGAGTTGCTTAACACTTAAGGATCAATCGCTGTAAATGATCATAGTAATGGTTGAGATGGGAAAAACAATGTCTTAATTAAATCTGATATAGAAAAATTATTTGATTTTCTAAAATTTAAAATAAGCATGTATCAAGCTAAGAAAAATAGGGAATGTTCTGTGTCTGCTTCAAGGTATCTTCCAAGTGCAGATAATAAACATCAGTAAAAAATATACCTTTGTAAAACATGTCCTCAAATGCATTTTTACACTTTAAAAATTACAAATTAAGTGTTCTAAATTTTAACTCTTTTTTTCTTGTATATTACATAGTTAATTACTGTATATCTATGCCTGTTGTCATCCTGTCTTTTCCAGTCCCCATTTAAGCTTTCCTAGTTTTTTTAATGAATCCATGTAATGTCTATTGATTTTTGATGGGTTGATATTGCCAATACCTATTTGTGAAGAATCTAAGATTTTACCATATTTGCAAACTAAGAAGCTACCACAGTTTACTACTTGCCACCTACTTGGAAGACACTGTAGTTTCATGGACTCTCCCATGAGAAAGAGAGGCAAAACAGGTGACTTCCGATTGAGAGGAAAAGGTCTTAACGACTCAGAGCACTGAAAGCGTTGTAAGTTTCACTGTTAGCATTGGTTTCTTTCGTTCTTTAGTTGCCATACACAAGAGTGGCATGGCTGAGTGGAGAGTCTGCACATTAGGCTGTGTCGCAAGTGAAGACCCACAAACTTAAAAAATTCCAATCTTCTATAAGACGTTGTAACTTGAGAGAGACGATGCCTTTCTTTTAGTGGACAAAACTCTAATCCCTGCATTCAATGGAAATATTGTCTTTATTTTCCTAGTTTGTTTTCGACAAAAGTATCTTTGAAAATATGTTGTTATTGTTAGATTCCATTGAGTCGAGTAGGACTCATAGCGACCCTTTGAACAACAGATCTGAATCCTGTCTCCTCCTGTGCCATCCTCACACTTCCTGAAACATTAGAGCCCATTGTGGCAGTCACCATGCCAATATACCTGGCTGAGGATCTTCCTCTCCTTTGCTGATCCTGTACCTTTCCAAGCATCATGTCTCTCTCCAAAGACTAGCCCCTCCTAGCAACACAAGTCAAGTATATAAGACAAAGATTCATCATCCTTGCCTCCAAAGAGCACTCTGGCTGCACCCTTTCTGAGATATATCTGTTCTTTTGGCAGTTCCTGGGATATTCAACGTTCTTCTCCAAGACTGCAACTCAAAGGCATCAATTCTTCTTCTGTACGCTTTACTCATTATCCAGCTCTTAGATGCATAGGAGGTGGTTCTGAACATTTGAAAATATAGCATAAACCAAAAAGCCGGTTAGTGGACCTGTTTGCAAGGTGTTGAGTTTATCTTTCAATATGACTTTTCCTAGTAATTCAACTTTGTTATGTTGGTGGGTAGGAATATGAGAATGGAGCATCTTAGCCTATCCACAAGGGGTTGGCTATCTATCATTTCATAAGAGAATTGGCGAGTCTCAACAATCTACAAGAGGATTAGCTAGTCTCACTATTTAATTGAGCAAGCCACTGTTGAGAGGCAGACAGATCCTATTGCACCATTGGACAAGAAGCAAGAGAACGTAGGACACCCTTCTTATTCCACCTACACCCATGGCAGCAACACCTATGGCTAAAATGGAGACCTGATATATTATGGGACCTGATGGGTTGGAGGAGCCAATAACAGCATGACTGAGAACTTGGGAACACTGGCTTAAAGCTTTGAGGAGCCTGAGTGCACATATCGGGAGCTGTCTTGACTGTATCCTGCTATGAATCTGGATTATAAACTTTTGAGTTCCCCAATAGGTTGTGTGTGGTCTGTGAGCTATCATATTGGATTTTGGACCCAGCAAAAAAAAGATTAGTGTTGAGATGAGTAGACAGCGGAGCATGGAGGACACTTCTGACCTCAGGGGAATTGGTTTTATATTATTGATACTGTTGATGGAGAGAGTTCCTCTTTGTGAAGTAGATAAAGGTCAAACATGACAGTCCCCATGCGGCCCTTGTTCTTTCTACACAATACGTACACAGTTTGTAGCTGCTCTGTGGGAGAAAGAGAGGCAATCTCCTCCCTTGAGATTAACTGCCTCTGACAAGTCACTGGAGGCTCAGTTATGGGTTGGCTCTGACTCTGCAGTACACAACAACAATAACAAGAAGCAGAAATATGAGAGACACACAGAGAATTTTCTTCCAATAGTGTCTTTTAAGATTGTTAATAGAAATGTTATTCTATCACTTACTTTTGTCCCCTTGAAATTTATTTATTGAAAAAAAATGACCCAGTTAAATTTGTATAACCTGGATTTTGTTAATTGAATTCTGGAGGTATCACTTAACAAAGCTCTTTGTAGTCTTCATTTCATGCTCAAGAATATTTGTATGTTTTAGTTAATTTGAATTGATGTGTTGGTAACAAGTATTGCTGGTACAAAAGATGGTGACTACAGAACCAAGTAAGATGAAATTGTGGACAATTTAAATTTTGTTATCCATCTATCATGATATTCATGGTGCAATGGTGAAAATTTTTTCTTTTCTTGATGTGAAGATGTAATCCACATTGAAGGCTGTAGTCTTTAATCTTCTGTAGCAAGTATTTAAAATCCTTACTATCAACAGATAAAGTTGTGTCATCTACATAATGTATGCTATTGATGAATCTTCCTCCTATCCTAATGCCACATTCTTCTTCATGGAGTCCAGTTTCTCAAATAATTTGCTCAGCACATAGATACAAGTAGATATGGAGAAAGAATATGACCCTATCATACAACTTTATTAATTTTAAACCATTCAGTGTTCCCTTGCTCTTCTTGGACAGCAGCTTCTTGGTATAGGTATGGAGTACAATTCCAGACTCTTTTGTAGGGATATTTAGTATGCATATATATCTTTATGTGAATAAATTTGAAAAAAAAATTCTGAATTCCAGAATATCCTTGGTTTTAAGTGACTTAGACAAAGAATGTGGACCTGAATAGTTCACATGATTTAGCAAAGATTTGTCCAAACCTTAAGTGTATCATATGGGCATATTGATATGTTCTGCATAAGGCAAGGTATGGAATAAGTGTACTTACAACTTCAAGAAAAAGAACACAAGACTAAAAGTGATTAACATCAGGGCTAGAGAGAAAGACTAAATCTTGAGATTGTTTTGGTGTCTTTATAATGTCATCAAGGTCTCTTTCCTTGCTTTTTCTTTGTCATATTCAATGTGAGAGCAGTGTCTCATTGTCTCCATGACTATAAAATGGCATCAGCAGATCCACATGTTATATGTTCACATGAGGATGCACAAGAGTTGGGAAGGCAGTTTCATGCCTATCTCTGTAGTTTCCCCATTTCATTGGTCAGAACCAAGTCAAATGGTCATTCTCAGCTGCAAAGTAGGCTGGAAGAGTGAATACAGTCTGCTCGGCTACAACACTTATTTTTAGTCTATGAATCACACAGAAGTATTTCATGAAATGACTTATGTTCAAGTGACAGTGGAGATGAAGGAGGAAGTTCAAGCTGCTCTGAAGCAATTGGCAAAAACCAGGGCCCCAGGAATTGATGGAATACCAATAGACATATTTCAACGAATAGATGCTGCCTTGGATGTGCTCACCAGGTTGTGCCAAGAAATCTGGAGGACAACCACCTGGCCAACTGATTGAAAGAGATCCATATTGATTTTCATTCCAAAAAAAGGTAATCCAAAAAAGTATGGAAATTAAGGAACAATATCATGAATATAACATGCAAGCAAAATCCTCCTGAAAATGATCCAAAAGTGATTGCAACAGTACATAGACAGAGAACTACCAGAAACACAAGCTGGGTTTAGAAGGGGCAGTGGCACTAGGGACATCACTGCCAATATCAGATGGATTTTGGCTGAAAGCAGAGAGTATCAGAGGATGTCTATTTATTTCATTGACTACCCAAAAGCATTTGACTATGTATCCACAACAAATTGTGGTTAACCTTGAGAAGAATGGGAATTTCAGAACACTTAATTGTGCCCATGTGCAACCTATGCTTAAACCAGAAAGCAATAGTCAGAACAGAGCAGGGAAACACTGGATGGTTCAAGATCAGGAAAAGTGTGCATCAGGGAAGTGATATACCTTTTCAATCTTTATGCCGAATAAATCATTCAGGAGGCTGGACTTTATGAGGAGGAATGTGACATCAGGATTAGAATAAAACTCATCAATAACCTATGTTATCAGATGGAAAGGGTTAATCCGGGTGGCTCCTTGGAGGCAAGGATTCTGAGGCTCCGGCTAACATGCTTTGGACATGTTGTGAGGAGAGACTGGTCTTTGGAGAAGGACATCATGCTTGGGAGGGTGGATGGACAGCGCAGGAGGGGAAGACCCTCTATGAGGTGGATTGATTCAGTGACTGGGGTAATCGGGATGGGAGTGTCAGAGACAGTGCGATCAGCACAGGACAGAGCAGAGTTTAGGGCTGTTGAAAAAAAGGTTGCTGTGAGTTGCAAGCGCTCGATGGCACACAACAACAACAACAACAACAACATCAGATGATACAATGTTATTGAAACTGAGGAGAGCGTTTCCTGCAGAGGGTCAAGGACTGTAGCTTTTAATATGGATTAAAGCTCAACATCAAGGAAACAGAGATTCTCACCATTAGCCCAATTGGCAGCATCATGATAAATGGAGAAGAGATTGAGGTTGTTAACAATTTCAGCTTTCTTGTTTCCACAAAGAACCTCTGGGGACAGTGAGTTCATGTTAACATGAGATGAACAACAGAACAGGAGGACAAGAATGGTCAGACACTTTGAAGAATGCATTGGTGTCACTGAGTTATTCATGTACAGGTCTTTGTACACTTTTTTTGCTATGATTTTGTATGTTTTGCTAGGTGTTTTCTCAAAAAGAAAGTTAAACAAATAAATAAAATTCCCATTACAGAGTTAAAAAAAAAAAAGAAGAAGTTGTGTTACTAGTCCAAAGAAAGTTGAGGGGCTAACCAAAAGGACTGACTGTTCAAATCCAATAGTATCTCCCCTAGAGAAGATGGGCAGGCAATTTCCTCCCTTTAGTCTCAGAAATACAACAGAGATTCAGCTGTGAGTTAGTTCCCACTCAAAGGCACAAGGTTCAAATCTACCAGCTTCTCTGCATAAGAATGATGGACAATCTCCTCTCATGTGATTGACTGCCTCTGAAACCCACGGGAGGGTCAGCTATGAGTCAGTTGCAACTGGACAGCACACACCAAAAACGGCAATGAGTTGAGTGAGTCATCCATTCTATATCTAATTTTAATCTTACTACATAAATTCTGATCTTGTTCTACTTTCAGCCCTATTATTAATCTTAATAGGGAGCACTGGTAGCTTAGGGGCCCGAAGCTGTGCTGCTTCCAACTCAAAGGCACATGATTCAAATCTTCTAACTGCTCTGCAGAAGAAGGATGGACAATCTGCTCCTCAAACTGCCTCTGAAAACCCATCAGCGGGTCAGTTACGGGTCGGTTCTGACTCGAAGTGACACAACAATAATTGAAGGATGATTAGACGCCTCAAAATAGGTGATAATCCCTTAACTACATGCGTGCTGATGAAGTGGCCTAACTCAACACAATTACAAAAAGATGGTACAGTGGATCCAACTCAAGGAGGGGAAAAAATGAAAGTCTTTGTGTTGGTGGGTTGCTGGTGGAGAGAGATGCCTCCAGGCACTTGACAACAGTGGTAAAAGATCTGCTAACAGTTGCCTGAAAAGGAGCTGGTGGCAGAGGTCAGATTTCAGGGGGTAGATGCTACAGAGGCTTGAATGGGATCAGTCTACAGGCATAGCCAAGAAGGAAATAAGAACTGTCTTGATTGGAAGCCTCCTGATTGAAAACTTTATCCTATCTTCTGAACCATTCCTGTTATCTTTGAATTTATCTTGAGTTGTAACCTGTTATTTCACAATAAATTCCATAATTGTGAATATAAATTATGAGTTCTCTCTGACCTGGTGATGAATTCTTGGATCCAGAAGAATTGGTTTTTCTGGAGATGATGGCCAGTGCCAGAATTAGTAAAAGTCTGAGAGTGGAGATGATTCTGATCTGCACCTCACTGGAACCAGCTTTGAGCTGATCTTGGTGGTGATTCTTATCTTTTTCCCCCTGAAGTTAGAGAATTTCAGATGCTACTACAGTTCAATAGCCATGTCTGTCTCAGGCTCATAGACTTAATTAACTATTATATGGTAAGTTGGATGCTTGACATGATGAGGACAGTTTAGAAAAAGAAAAACAATGCTATAGCTAATTATGCTTCAAGTATACTTTTTATTGTGACTAACAGATTTGCTTTAGAGGCTTGTGGAAGCCTTAAACTCACTCTCTGGCATCATGTTGGTGTGGGATAGGAGAAGGAGTGAATGATCCATAAAGTAAATGAAGCATTTTTTTGTGTGTAAGGCAACAGATCCTCAACCAGTCCAAGAAAAACAGAAGCTTCCTGGAAATGTGGAGATGGGGAGTCATTGGCCAACAGTTGGATATTCCAGGGGGAATATGTGGAGTGGGACATAACTACCAAGATACAGGCAGACCACACAGTTCCAGAAGTAGCATTTCTTGAGCAACTTGAGCATGTTGGCATACTGGGCCAGCCTGGAAAATGTGAGTCATACAGTCAATCTGACCTGCTCCCATCCATCAGAGCCCACACTACAGGCCACATGGGGTAATTATAGGTTATCCATAGGACACTTCTTTGCATTCGTGGTTCTCTGTATTCAGATATTTGTAAGAAGGTGAGAAGGATCATTGATTATTTTTTAAATTGTAGAATCCCTTTCACATCTACCTAACTAGCAATTACATAAAGATTTGTGACAGGTATCTCACACTCATAAAATACAGACAAAAAAAATATACATAAAATACAGACAAAAAAGTAGGAATTGCATCAATGGCAGCTCTTGTGTGTTACAAAGTAGAATTGTTCCATGAGGTTTTCTTGACTGTAATATTTTGTTGTTGTTATATTGCAATAAGTATTTATTTTGTACATATGTAATTTTATATTTTATAATTATATATTATATATAATTTTATATCTCATAAATAATATTTACAATTATATTGATATAATTTTATATTGGTTTACTTACAAAGTTCATAAAGGAAAGGGGAAAAGATCCAGTGTGAAAAACAATATACACAAACTTGGCTGTAATCTTTATGGAATCATATCACCAAACCATTTCTTCTAAAATACTGCTGGGTAGGTTTGAACCATCAACATTTAGGTTAGAAATCTAGTGCAAATGGCTTGTGTCATTTAGCATCTGTGGTGTATAGTTAAGAGCAGGGATTCTTGAAGAATATGTTCTATGGCTACTGAGTCAATTTTGACTCTGTAAGACATGACAGGACAGTCCCAAAGGATTTCCAGGACTATAATCATTATAGAAGCTGACAAATCTTTCTCTTATGGAATTCTCTTGTGGATTCGAATCATCAACTTTTTGGTTAGTAGCTGAACATCTAACTACTGTGTTAGTCAGGTTCCTGGAGCTAGACAGCCTGGTTTTAAATCCTAATCATACTACTCAACCAACTATGTGGCCTTAACCAAATAATATAATATTACTGTACCTAGTCCTCTCATCTTTTGATGCTCTCTGGGTCATTCAATATATTGCCCATAGCATCTTTCAACATTGTGACACAAGGATTAAAATTGTTTTTCAATTATTTCAGCTTAAGAAATGCAGAGTGAGTTCTTCCCTTTTTATTCTCCAATTCCAGCTCTTCCCACATTCCCTTATATTATTATATTATTCCAATACTTTGCTTTGTCCTCCTGAACTGCCCTTTAAAATCGTCTGTTCAGCTCTTTCAGTTTGACATGTTTTCCTTTAGATTTGGCTTCTCGACTCTCAGGTGCAATATTTTGAGTCTCTTCTTATATCTATTTGATTTTTTTCTTTCTCTTCTGTTTTTGTAATGACCTTTTGCTTTCTTCATGGATGATATCAATATCATTCCACAACTCATCTGCTCTTCTGTCTTTGGTGTTCAATGCCTCAAACCTGTTCTTAAGATGATCATGAAATTCAGATGGAATTGATTTAAGATCATATCTTGGTTCCTGTGGACTTATTATTATTTTCTTCAACCTCTATTTGAACTTGCATATGAGTAATTGATGATCTGACTCACAGTCTGCCCCTGGCCTACTTTTAACTGCTTTCTCCAACAATTTCTTTCCCAATGTAGTGAATCTGATTCCTATGCAGCCCACCAGGTTAAATCCACGTGTAAATCATAGTTAGTGTCTTTTCTAAAAAGTATTTTCAATGTAATAACTGTAAATACAAAATTCAATCATTCTATATCCAGCTTAATTTCTATCACTAAGCCCATATTTTCCAACTACTGTTCCTTCTTCCTTTTTTCCTACTCTTTTTGGAGGAAATACACAGAGTCACTGTACTAGAAAGAATTGATTGACACTGAAAAATTTCAGGAAGTACCTTATGAACAGTAGCCAATGGTAATTAACGAGGAAGTGAAAGCTGCATTGAAAGCATAGTCAAAAAATAAGGCCCCAAAAATGGTATAGCAGTTGACTTGTTTCAGTTAACAGATGCAGCCTTGTGTGTGCTTACCAGTCTATGCCAGGAAATTTGGAGGACAGTTATCTGGCCAATGAATTAGAAAAGGTCCATGTGTGTTCCCATTCTCAAGAAAGGTGATCCAACTTATGTGGAAATTACTGAACAATATCATTGATATCCATGCAAGCAAAATACTTCTGAAGATCATTAAAAAATGGCTGGAACAGTTCATGGACAGGGAATTGTCAGAAGTTCAGACAGGATTTAGAAGAGGTAGTAAAAAGAACAGATATGTCTTAAAGAGGGTGCAGTCAGAGTGCTCTTTGGAGGCAAGAACGATGAGGCTTCGTCTCACGTACTTTGGAAATATTGCTAGGAGGGTGCTATTCCTTGGATAGAGACATGATTTTGGGAAGGTGAAGAGTTGGCAAAGGATAGGAAGACCCTCAACAAGGTGAATTGACACCATGATTGCTGCAATGGGCTTTTTTGCATGTCAGGAAGTGTAAGGATGGCGCAGGACAGGACTCGGTTCAGATCTTTTGTTCATATGGTCACTATGAGTCATACTCAACTCAGTAGCACTTAACAACAGCAACAACAACAACAGTCATCTCATCTAGAAAACGGACATAAATATAATATATAACATAGGATAATATAACTGATAGTAGTGTCTAGCACTAGTGTTATTATTATTACTACAATGATCAAAATCATTGAATTCAAAACATACGGTCTGATAAAGCAATTTGACGACATTTCTTGCTGTGGCTAAGGAATTAAGTTGGATACCAGAATATTTGTTGGGTTTTGTCCTATCAATTCATTCATACTTCCGGAAACTCTATAGCATGACCTCATTGGGAGACATTCTCTTAGCTCTTAGAAGGAATATTTCAGGAACTTTTTTTAACGTGTTATGAGTAAACTCTAGAATGTGCATTAGAGAAAGTTGTTTGTTGTTTAGGTGCTATCGAGTAGACTACCACTCATACTGACTCTATGGACAACAGATTGGAGCTTTGCCCTGTTCTCCTCTGTGTTCATGAGCTCTACCTTGCTCAAGCCCATTGCTGCACTCATTGTGCTAACCCACCTTGTTGAGGGTCCGCCTCCCGTATACCGACCCTCTACCTTTCCCAACACCTTTCCCAAGGAATGGCTGCTCTGATAACATGTCCCAAAAATGTCAGATGCAGTCTCACCATTCTTTTTTTTTATTAAATTTTATTAGTTTTAATGAACATTTACAGGGATTTTGGGTTTTCATTCCTTCATTGCTGCACCATTCTCTCTA
>NW_006399792.1:346452-365093 GCF_000299155.1 Elephantulus edwardii
TCTGGTTGTTGGTTCATATATTTGAATGATAGTGGTATTCACTGGACTTCCTTGTATGCGTATAGATAGTATCCTGTCACTGACAATATTGTACTTCAAGGCAGATCTAGCAATGACTATTTTAACTATGAAAGCAACTCCATTTTTCCTCACTTTTTCATCTCCAGATATACACACACACACACACACACACACACACATATATATATATATATGTGTGTGTGTGTGTGTGTGTTTGTGTGGGTATGTGTATATATATGTATATGTATGCATTTATATCTGGTTTAGATTGAAAATGAGTAGTTGTTATGTGCTTTTGAATCGAGTTGAATACGACTCATAGCAACGCTATGAGCAATATTTTGCTCCGTCCTCATAATCTGTGAATACTAACCTAATACTAACCATGCATAATCTATGACAATCATTTGTGCAGTGGTTAAATGAATAAAAATTAAGTAATCCCTAATATTTAAAAATCAGCAGTCATGGCAATGCCTGTCATTATTGGACTATACTCATGAGACATTTTATAGATATGATTGGCAATAATATTAACCCATTTCTTGATAGAATATTACATCTTTATTATATGAAATTCAGAAACTGACAATCTCAATTATCTTTCAAACTAAGATTACTTACCTTTACTTGTGTGACAAATAGATTTTGCCGTGCTTCTGTTTCACAGGATCTTTACATTTGAAAGTACTGTTTGTCTCCTCTACAATACGGTAGGTATGAAGCAGTCAGTATCTGACTTGTTCATTTCTGTCTATTAGACATTCAGTTATTACGGGGGGAAAGGACAGGGAAGAGGAGAGAGAAGAGAGAAAGAAAAGAATAAAATTTGATTGTATTCTTTATTTCCAATTTCTTTGTTATCTGACCACAATATCCGAGTAGTATTTTAATTCTACTTCTGTAAACAATATTAAATCTTGTGAACCATTATCTTGTATTATTTCCAAGTTAAGATGTTTTTGCTTATTTATAACAAAGATAGGAGCCGATGGTATGATTCTTCAAGAAAATATTTAGTGTTTCAGATGAGGGAGAGAACTGTTCAAAAGTAATATATGATTGGGTATTATTGTCATGACAGGAGTCCAGAATGAAGGCTGCAGGACTTGTGGGAAGGGATTGCACAACAAAGAAAGAGTTTGTCTTTTACTTTTCCAGGAGAAGAGTGAATTGAGGGGGAGGAGTGGGCAGGGAAAAAAGTGCAACAACGAATGAATGGAAACCCTAAGTCTCTGTAATCTTTCATTAAAATGAATTACAAAAATATTTCATGTTTCATGATTTTGTTGTTGTTAAATGTGAGTTAACGACAACTCATAGCATCCCGATGAACAATAGATCTGAGCTCTTGTCTTATTTTCTCCATCTTGTCATGCTCAAGTCCATTGTTATAGCCACTGTGTCGATCCAACAAGAGGATTTCCTCTTTTTTTTTCTGATACTCTTAGTCTTTTATTTCCTGTTTTGGACACTCCTTTCTTCCCTCCCCCAATCTTATTTTTTCTCTTTGCAGTAGCTAAAATGGTATGTTGAGAGAAAATTCAGTTCAAGCTGAATTTCAGTGAGAACTTGGCACCAGGAATATCATTGCTGATGTCAGATAGATCCTGATTTAAAGCAGAGAATACCATAAGAACGTCTATTTATGCTTTGTTGATGATGCAAAGGCATTTGACTGTGTGTATTATATCAAATTATGGCTAACATTTAGAAGAACTGGAATCATAGAACACTTAATGATGCTCATGAGAAACCTATATCTCGACCAAGAAACTGTTGTACAAAAAGAGCAAGGGAACAGTGCATGTTTAAAATCAGGAAAGGTGTATGTCAGGGATCAGGGATGCATCCCTTCTCCATACCTATTCAATCTGTCAGCTGAGAAAATAATTTGAGAAGAACGTGGCATCAATATCAGAGAAAGACTCACCAAAAGCCTGCTTTATGCCGATGACACAACCTTGTTTGCTCAAAGTGAGGATGAAAAGTTTGCTGCATATGGTCAAAGACTACAGCCTTCACTATGGATTGTATCTCAACATCAAGAAGACATATATCCTCACCACTGGACTGTTAACAATATCATAACAGTTGGAGAAAGATTAAATCTATCAACTACTTAATCTTACTTGAATTCACAATCAATACCATTGGTGCTAGCACTCAGGAGGTCAAGAGATGTACTGCACTGGACAAGGCTACTGATGGGGACCTCTCCAAAGTACTGAGGAGCAACGATGTTAGTAAGGTTGCCTAACTAAGCTATGGTCCTGTCAATAACTTTCTACGCATCTTAGAGCTCAATAATAACTAAAGAGGACAGAAGAATTGATGTCTTTGAGTTGCAGTTTGGGAAAAAGAGTACTGAACATCCCATGGACTTCCAAAAGAATAAAAAGTATGTCCTGGGAAAAGTGCAGCAGGAGCAAGGGCGGCAAAGTTTTGTCTCACATACTTAGAACATGTTGTTAGGAGAGGCTTTTCCTTGGAAAGGGACATCATGCTTGGAATGATGGAAGGTTGGATAAAGAGAGGAAGAACCTTACCTGAGTTAATTGAAACAGTGACTGCAACAATGAGCTTAAGTATCAGAGATTATGAGGATGGCACAGGATAAGATGGGGCTCATATCTGTTCTCCATAGTGTTAATATGTTGCAAGTGATACTTGACTTGATGGCACATAACAATATTTGTAGTTAACCAGTTTTCAATGTACCCATATGGAGAATGTGATAGAAAAAGAATTATAAACATATCTTTGAATCATTGGGATCTTCATCATACTTAAAAACAACACATGGCAGTAAAATACTTTAAACTCAGAATCAGAACACTTGTTTGCATTCTGCCACTGACATGCTTTCACACTGATTAAAGTTATTCAATACAAGTTCTTTTTTCTTTGTAAAAATACCTTTTCATTTAAATATGTTGCAAGGATTATGTTATGTTGTTGTTGTTGTTGTTATGTGCTGTCTAGTCGCCTGCGACTCATAGCGACTCTATGTACAACAGCCCTAAACTCCGCTCTGTCCTGTGCCAATCACACTGTCTCTGACACTCCCATCCCAATTACCCCAGTCACTGAATCAATCCACCTCATAGAGGGCCTTCCTCTCCTGCGCTGTCCCTCCACCCTCCCAAGCATGATGTCCCCCTCTAAGGACCGGTCTCTCCTCACAACATGTCCAAAGTATGTTAGATGGAGCCTCAGAATCTTTGCCTCCAAGGAGCCACCCGGTTTAACCCTCTCCAGGACAAATCTGTTTGTTTTCCTAGCAGTCCATGGTATCCTCAATACTCTTCTCCAGCACCACAGCTCAAAGGCATCAATTCTCCTTCTATCCTCCTTGGTCATTGTCCAACTCTCTGATGCATAAAAGGTGATTGCGAAGACCATGGCCTGTATCAGACGCACCTTAGTCTCCAAAGAGATACCATTGCTCTTCAGCACTTTGGAGAGGTCCCTAACAGCAGACTTTCCCATGGCAATGCGCCTTTTAATTTCCTGGCTGCTGGTGCCAAGACTGTCGACTATGGAGCCAAGCAAACTAAAGCTGTGTACAATCTCAATCTCTTCACCATCCATCCTGATGCTGCCAATTGGTCCAGTGGTGAGAATCTTTGTCTTCTTGACATTGAGCCTCAATCCATATTGTAGGCTGCAGTCCTTGACACTCTGCAGCAGGCGCTTCCGGTCCTCCTCAGTTTCAGCAAGCAGGGTTGTGTCATCCGCATACTTATTTTTTTAATGTCGTGTTGTTGTTGGTAGGTGTTGTCGAGTATGACTCATAGCAATTCTATGAACCAAAGATCTGAATCCTCTTCTACTCTTGCCATCCTCACACTTTCTGACACACACAAGAACCCGTTGCAGCAGTCACTGTGTTAAAATACCTGGTGGAGGATCTTCCTCTCTTTCGCTGACCCTCCACCCTTCCCTGCATCATATCCTTCTGAAAGGAATAGCACCTCCCAGTAACATGACCACAGTATGTGAGGCAAAGCCTCATAATTCTTGGCTGCCAAGAGCATTCCAGCTGCACCTTCTCCCGTGTCGTAGACATGTAAAAAAAAAAAAAGAAGAAGAAATCCCATCTTATTTACAAAATGTTTTTTTAAATTTTTTATGTGTGTACCCATCTTGAAGTACAATATTGTCAGTGACAGGATAATATCTATACGCACAGAAGGAAGTCCAGTGAATACCACTATCATTCAAATATATGCACCAACAACCAGAGCCAAGGAAGAGGAGATAGAAGATTTTTACCAACTTTTACAATCAGAGATTGATCGAACATGCAGTCAAGATGCATTGATAATAATGGGTGACTGGCATGCAAAAGTCGGGAACAAAGAGGAAGATTCAGTAGTTGGAAAACATGGACTCGGTGACAGAAATGGAGCTGGAGAGAGGATGATTGAATTTTGCACAATCAAGATTTCCCATCTATCTTATGAGGAGGAACTGCTGGTGAATTTGAACCACCAGAGAGGCAGTGCCTTTGGATTAGCGGTGCAAGTACTGTTATCTTGAAATACATTAAAATGGATATAACTTAGGGAGTCTAGAAAGATGGCAGCGTACACAAAGATTGTTCAGATTTTACTCCACAAAACCAAGAAATACAGCAAAGAAATGATTCTTTACTTTGAGAAACTCTGAATCGGAGACCACATATGTTAGGAAAATAATTTCTCCCTTTATTCCTGCCCCTTCACTAAACGCCACAGTTGCTAGCTACTATGAATTGGAGTAGTGACTCCAGAAAAGGAATCTGGTTTCTTACTCATCACAAACCTAGCCTGAACAAAGAAATAAAGGACTAGGGGCTTCTACTATAAAAACAAGGCTGATGTTCTCAGGGGTTTGTTTTGAATCTGCTCTCATAGTTAAAATTCTACCAGTCATTCCACCCTCTTATAGCTCAGGCCTCTGGAATCCACAGGCTAGATGTCCTGGGCAATAAGTCCAGATATGTATGCTCCTTTTTTCAATTAGTGCTGAAGGTTGCCCTCTGAGGCTGCCTTGGGGTGGGAAGAAGATATCACTAATGGAGGCTCCATTCACAGTCAGCATCAAAAGGAGGGCTCTATTATCCATAAGGCAGACTTCCTCAGGGTTCTGTTGCCAGCACCTGTACCCTTGACACTGTTGGTTGGCAAGGCTGCTGTGAATTGCTCCAAACAGCCCATGCAGTACAGTTTGCTCCTCTGGTCAGCACACAACCCGTCTCACTTTGTGTGCTATAGCTCTGACCTCTGAATTCAACAGGAAAAAATTTCCCGGGGGTCTGCCTTCACTTCTGGTTGGCACCAAGCACTGTTGAGAAATGAATCCCTGTGTGATACAAATGGTTAAGTATTTGACTGCTAACTGAAGGGTTGGAGTGATTTGATAAACCTCTGGGTGCCCTAAGAGAAAGGTCGAGTGATCTGCTTCCAAAGGGCCACAACAATTGAAAAGCCCTATGAAATACCATTTTACTTTCATAAATGAGGTTATTGTGAGCTAAAACTGACCTGACAGCAACAGGTTTAGTTTTTTTGCACTAGAGAAAGATACTTTGTGGAATTCATGTAATACTTAAATTAAGAAAAAATAATTTCCGTTATTTTCCAGAAAGGTTGTTTTCCCACACACAAGCTATATGCTGGGGAAAATGTCATGCCAAATTATCAGTTAACATGCTTTACAACAAGAACACACATTTGACACTTGCAAAGAATCATGAAATATCTTACATTGTGAGATATGGGATTTTGAGAAAACTTGGCTAAGAAGCTCTTGTTTTCCTTATGAAGAAAATAAAGAGAACATCCTTGTCATGGAGTTTGCCATATGTGACAGAAATGCCATACGTGAGTGGCTTTAAAGAACAGAATTTTATTTTCTTACTGTTTAGGAAACTAGAACTTTGAATTTATGACTGCTGTCTTGAAGAAGACCTTCTCTTCAGCTTCCTGGGGAAGCTCCTCATGACTTGCTTCTTTAATGGTCTTCACATGGTTTGACATCTATCTTTTCCCAATTGTGCACCTTGTATGCTGGTTTTAATATCTTCCCTTCCTAAGGAGATTGACTTAGGCATGTCCTCCATTAATATTGTCTCATTGATGTAGCAAAGAAAACTTATTCCCCAATGAGATTATAACCACAGCTTAAGATCGAATACATATTATTGAGGAATAGAATTCAATCCATAGAAACCACCTAGTCCAACAACTTGATCTCTTTTTTTTTCTCCTGTCTCCATACCTTTTCTTTTTTTTTCTATATTTTATTAATTTTCATAAACATTTACAGAGATTTTGGGTTTCCATTCATTCCTTGTTGCACTATTCTCTCTACCCTCCTCCCAGTTTGTTCTTGTCCAAATGCCACAGTGCTTGTCAAAGCCAGTTCTGATTAATCTTCTTTGTCAGTGTGACAACTTGATCTCTTGATGCTAGAAATGGAGAAAGACATAAAGCTGGTAGAACTGGAAGATGAATATACAGCATAAGGTCTCCCTAAATTTATGTGGTTAACCCCCTAACATTTGACTCCAATTTTCTTTTATAAAGTGGTGATTTCTGCCTATTTCCTGTGTGGATCACAGCAAACTGTGGCTGACTCTGAGAAGAATGGGAATCCCAGAACACTTGGTTGTGCTTATGTAAAACTTATGCTTGGACCAAGAAGTAGTCATCAGAACAGAGCAAGGAAACACTATATGGTTCAAAATTGGGGAGAGGGTGTGTCAAGGATGTGTCCTGTCTCCATATCTTCTAAGTCTGTATGTGGAACAGATTATCCATGAGGCTGGGCTCTATGAGGAAAAATGTGGCATCAGGATTGTAGGAAGACTCATCAACAATCTGCATTATGCAGCTGACACAACACAGTTTGCTGAAACTGAGGAGGACCTGAAGCGCTTGCTGCAGAAGGTCAAGGATTGCAGCCTTCAATATGTATTGAAGCTCAACATCAAGAAAACAAAGATTCTCACTAATGGGCCGATTGGCAGCATCGTGATAGATGATGAAGAGATTGAGATTGTTGACATTTTCATCTTGCTTGGCTCTACAATCAACACTCTTGGTACCAGTAGTCAGGAAATTAAAAGACAAATTGCATTGGGAAAGTCTACTGTCAGAGACCTCTCTAGGGTATTGAGGAGCAACGATGTCAGTCTGGAGACTAAGGTGAGCCTGTTACAGGCCATGGTCTTCGCAATTACTTGCTATGCATCAGAGAGCTGGACAACGACTAGGGATGATAGAAGGAGAGTTGATACCTTTGAGCTTTGGTGCTGGAGAAGAGTATTGAATATACCATGGACTGCTAGGAGAACAAACAAGTTCATCCTGGAGAGGGTGAAGGCAGGCTGCTTCTTGGAGGCAAAGATTCTGAAGCTTCGACTGACATATTTTGCACATGTTGCAAGGTAGGATCAGTCCTTGGAGAGGGGCATCATGATGAGATGGGTTGATTCCGTCACTGGGGTAATGGAGATAGGTGTGTCAGAGACAATAAGGCTGACAAGAGATAGAGTAGGGTTTAGGGCTGTTGTACATAGGGTCGCTATGAGTTGCAAATGACTTAGTGGCACATAACAACAATACTCATAGTTATTCCCTTTTATTAAACTGCTAAGGCTTTATATTTACTCACAAAGTAGTGATCACATGAAATATTCATTATTTTAATGGGTCCAGTGTAAAATGAGTTAAGAAACAGGGAAAAAACTAAAATACACCATTTACAATGACAGGGGTGAGGAGGCAAGTAAGTAATGTAACTTGCACTGAAATGACACAAATATGTGAAGCCTGAATCAAGCCCACAACTTAGTGCCATGAATCAGAATAAACTCATAGTTGACCCTCTAAGCTGATTTGCAGAGGCAGTAAAGTGCAAGGGAGGAGATTGCCCATCTTTCTCCTGCTGAGCTGCTGGTGCATTAGAATCACTGAAGGAGTTTCCCTTTGGTTTAGTAACTCTCTAGGTATTGACTATCTCATCAGAGCTCCCTGTAGTTAGTGTAAATAAAAGGCTGGAGTTGACATAAATGAAATGTTGAAAGGGTTGCAAACATGTCTTTGCAGCAGAGTAGGCAAATATCAGCTCTTCTCTTTCTAAATTTTGAAGTCTGGAATTGAAAGGAAAGCCTCAGAAACACTGTAGTCATTTTTGTTTTTGGTAGGTGGAGTTCACTAGCCAAAATGACAACAAACAGAAATGGGGACTTACTCCATGGAATCTGTTCAAACCTCTTGAAAAAAACCAGCGATGTTTTCCTGTCTGATGTATAAACCACCCATGTGCAAATTAAGAGCAGATGCTCCAAGGCTCATAGAGGATATTTATAGCCCACGGTCTATGCTTCCCCATCATCTCTCTGTAGAGTGTTCAGAAGAGGTAGTGCACATTTTGCAATAATGCCTCCATCTAGCACATTTCAACTCATGTGTTTTGTAATTAGACGGCACATTTTCTTTTCTCAGGGTAAAAAATATCTTGTCAAAAGGAACTTGAAGTATTTTCCATCGTTCATTTTCCTTAATTACACACTCATAAGACTTAGTACACCAACAAAAAGTAAGAGGGACGGGTTTAGATGTAAGTGCTGTGCTCCTTGCCTTGTTGTACTCACATATTTCATGAAACCAGTTCTTTAGAACTGTAAGTCGGACTGTGGAACACAGTAACATTCATAAAAGTAGCAAAAATTCGGTTTCCTTGGAAAGAAGTAAATATGACATCTGAACTTATAAATCTATCCCACCCCTATTTATTCTGTACAATATGTGCATAGAATGGTTATTGTAAGAATTATGCAAAAAAGCAGAATTGTTTCTTTATGGACTTACTGAACTTCACATTACTGAGGAAACAGTTCTTCAGGCCATAAAAATGGAAATTAGCAATAAAAAGTAATGCAATAACAGAAAATAATGTAATGATGTCTGTATATATAAGGAAAATATAAAGTTAAGAGTAATTTTTTAATTTAGCTTGAAATAAAAAAGAATTTTTCAGGTTTTTTGTATTGAAAATGAGGGGTTGTGTGTGTGTGTGTGTGTGTGTGTGTGTGTGTGTGTGTGTGAAACATAGTTAGGATAGTCTCATCTGGAAATTGTTGAACAATGGAAAGCCTTCAATGCACTAAAAAATACCATTATCCTAAAAGGGACAAGATCTTAGACTAGAAGTAAATATCTACAGGAGGAATAAGATCTTAGGACACTTACAATATAGTTCACCCCTTTGTTTTCTGAAGTAATTGTATACTTTTCTTGAAATAAAAATTTTCTTCTGTTTTCTTGAATTCCCCCCCCCTTTACTGGATGCTTTATTTTTTAAATAGATTCTTTCTCTTTGCTTATATCTTCCTCTATGGAGACTATTCTATTAAACAAAATTTGTGATTGTTAGATGCCTTTGTGTTGAGTATGGCTCATAGTAACCCTATGAATAGCAGTTCTGAACTTGGCTCTATCCTGTGTCATAATTTCTGACATACCTGAGCCCATTGCAGCAGTTACTGTGTCAATTCATCTAGTTGAGGGTCTTATTCTCTTTCACCTACCCTCCAACTTTCCAAGCCTCATGTCCCTCTACAAGGAATAGTCTTTCCTAGTAACATGTCCAAAATATGTGAGACAAAGCTTTGTCATCTTGCCTCCAAGGAGCTCTTTGTTTGTTCTTTCTCCAAGACGTATGCTTACTCTTTTGACAATCCATGGAACATTCAGTACTCTTCTCCAACACCACAACCCGAAGTCATCAATTCTATTTTTATTTGTTTTTTCTCTCCTGTCATTCTTCTTCATTGTTCAGTTCTCAGGTGTGTAGCAAGTAATTAAGAAGGTCATGGCCTGAAGCACACTTTAATCCTCACACTGACATCATTGCTTCTCAGTAATTTAGAAAGGTCCCTGACTAGACTTTTCCAATGCAGTATGTCTCCAGAGCTCATGGCTGCTGGTATTATGCTGCTATGGATGTTGACTGTGGATCTAAATAAGATGAAATTATTGATTTTAAAGGTTTTTTTCCCTCCATTCATGAAGTTGTCTAATGGTCTAGTGGTGATAATCTTTGTTTTTTTGATGTTGAGATGTATTCCATACTGAAGCTTATATTTTTTTATCATCTGCAGTAAATGCTTCAAGTCCTCCTCACTTTCAGCAAGAACAGCAAGAAAGTTTGTGTTATGTGCATAATGCAGGTTGTTAATGAGTCTTCCTTCAATCTTGATGCAAATTCTTTTTCACAGAGTTGTTTGTTGAATGATTTGCACAGCATACAAATCAAATAGGTATGGAGAGAGGATACCACCCTGATGCCCATCTTTCTTTTAAATCATGTTTAAAAGGTTTAAACCATGGTTTTAAACCATGTTGCATTCCTTTTCTTTGTTTGCACACCAGTATTTTGGTCTAAAAACCTGCGGCTAACATTGAGAAGCCTGGGAATCCCAGAGCACTTAATTGTGTTCACATGAAACCTATACCTAGCCCAAGAGGTCTAACAGAGCAAGGGAACACTATATGGCCAAGCAAAGAGAATTTGTAATAATTTTATTTTTGTTCACAAGGGACCTGTTAAAATAAGCACTTAAAAGCAATGATGTCAGTTTGAAGACCAAGATGCACCTGGTTTAGCCATGGTCTTTTCAGTCACTATCTATGCATCTGGGAGCTAGACTATAAATAAAGAGAACAGAAGAATTAATGCCTTTGAATATCAGCGCTTTGTCTCATAGTGTGGACATATTCCCAGTAGAGGCCATTCCTTGGAAAGGGATATCATGCTAGGAAAGATGAAGAAAGATGCTAGGTCAGAGAAAGACAAGAAGACCCTCAACCACATGGGTTGACATAGTGACTACAGCAATGGGCTCAAGTACCTCATAGATGATGAGGATGACATAGGACAGAACAGGGTTCAAATTTCTTGTTCAAAGAGTCCCTATGAGTTGTACTCTATCAACGAGAACAACAAATTTGCTTCATTTACCATTCTTGCCACTTTTTGTGAGCATACTGCAATTTAAGGACTAATATTTGTGGACTAGTTCATAGGGTAAGCCCAAAGGCCAAGACTCACTAACACTTTAAATCCTTTGGTGGCTTGAAGGGAGAAAGTTGGACAGTCTGCTCCCAAGTGATTTGTTGTTGTTATGTGCTGATGGGTTTTCAATCACACAGGAGGAAATTGCCCATCTTTCTCCCATGAAGCAGCTGGTAGATTCCAACTGCATGCCTTTTGAGGTAGCAGAGCAGCTTCTTACCAATAGGCCACCAAGTGATTCACAACAGTGGACATCATGTGGAGAGTCAGCTTCAACCCAGTGGCAATGAATTGGGGTTTCTTTGTTTTAGTTTAGTTTGTATGCTTTTTCAGTTTGTTGTTGTTGTTGTTATGTGCCATCGAATTGCTTGCTACTCATAGTGACCCTATGTACAACAGCCCTAAACTCTGCTCTGTCCTGTGCCAATCTCATTGTCTCTGATACACCCATCCTGATTACCCCAGTCACTGAATCAATCCACCTCATAGAGGGCCTTTCTCTCCTGTGCTGTCCCTCCACCCTACCAAGCATGATGTCCCTCTCCAAGGACCGGTCCCTCCTTACAACATGTACAAAGTATGTTAGACGGAGCCTCAGAATCCTTGCCTCCAGGGAGCCGCCTGGTTTAACCCTCTCCGGGATGAATCTGTTTGTTTTCTTGGCAGTCCATGGTACCCTCAATACTCTTCTCCAGCACCAAAGCTCAAAGACATCAATTCTCCTTCTATCTTCCTTAGTCATTGTCCAATTCTCTGATGCATAACAAGTGATCGCAAAGACCATGGCCTGTATCAGACGCACCTTAGTCTCCAGAGAGACACCACTGCTCTTCAGTGCTTTGGAGAGGTCCCTAACAGCAGACTTTCCCATGGCAATACGTTTTCAGTTTAGTGGCTAAAAAACCAATTCCTTTTATAAAGATCAGCATAAAGCTGGTTCCTATGAAGTAGCCATTAAAGACATACCAAATATTCTATTCTATTATTCCAAACTGCTGTACCACTCTAGTATCATCAAATGATAGTGTTAGTATCTTCCCTCAGTACTGTCCTTCAGGTATTTGAGTTCTGAAATTCACTGTAATGTCTCATAAAACTCGCCAGCTATTTAAGTATGAGTGGTTTACTAGGGAAGTACGAGGTTACCACTTAGGATCAAGAACTACTCAGAAGAAACAAAAATCTCGGGACCTCTCAGAGTTGCCTATTTTAAATCATAAATCTACAATGGAAATCGGTAGCTCTGCTAGTTTCCCTTAGTTTACTGTTACACTTCATTGGCCATATTCCAATAAATACTCAAGTTCTAGCTCAGTGCTATTGAGTCTGAACTGACTCATAACTGACCCTCCAGCAGGATTTCAGAGACAGTAAACTGCATAGGAGGAGATTTCCTAGAATACTCTTCTGGAAAAGCTGATGGATTTGATTTGCCAACCCTTGAGTTTGTTCAACTCCCTACCTGGGTTCATTATTTTATCTCTGCAGAATTTTCTTTTCTTTTTTTAATTTTCTACTAGTTTATTTACAAAATTCAAATACACTGTTTTCAAGAACAGATTCTTTCAATTTTCCCCAACACCCCATCAACTTGTACAAACCCCCTGATTAGTCCCCCTCTCTCCCTGCACATCCTCATCCATCTGCTTTCAACCTCTCCCGCCCTTCTTAGATCTTTATACTCATTCTACAATAATGATTTTATATAGTATTTTTCCTTGTCAGACTGAGTTAACTTAGCATAATGCTCTCCAGTCCCTCACAAGTTATGTAATTATTTCTCCTTTTATCATCCCTAGTCATTGCCCAATTCTCCGACACATAGCAAATGGTTGCAAAGACCATGGCTTGTATCAGGAGCACTTTAGTCTCCAGATTGACATTGTTACTCTTCAGTACTTTGGAGAAGTCTGATAGCAGACTTTTCTAGTCCAATACGTCTTTTAATTTCCTGGCTACTGGTGCCAAGAGTGTTGGTTGTGGAGCTAAGCAAACTAAAGCTGTTTACAATCTCAATCTCTTCACCATCTATCATGATGCTGCCGATCAGCCCAGTAGTGAGAATCTTTGTTTTCTTGCTATTGAGCTTCAGTCTATATGGAAGGCTGTAGTCCTTGACCTTCTGCAGCAAATGTTTCAGGTCCTCCTCAGTTTCAGCAAGCTTGGTTGTGTCATCTGCATAGTGCAGATTGTTGATGAGTCTTCCTCCAATGCTGACGCCACATTTCTCCTCATAGAGCCCAGCCTCCTGGATAATCTGTTCTGCATATAGATTGAAAAGGTATGGAGATAGGACACATTTCTGGCATATACCATTCCCGATTTTGAACCATGCAGTGTTTCCTTGCTCTGTTGTGACGACTGGCTTGTGGTCCAAGTATAGATTTCACATAAGCACGATCAAGTGCTCTGGGATTCCCATTCTTCTCAGAGTTAACCACAGTTTGCGATGGTCCACACAATCAAACAAACACCTTTGCATAATCAATGAAACACAGATAGACATTCCTCTGGTACTCCTTGCTTTCAGCCAATATCCATCTAACATCAGCTACAAAATTCTTAGTGCTATGGCCTCTTCTAAACCCAGCCTACAGTTCTGACAGTTCTCTGTTGATGTGCTATTGCAGTAATTTTTGGATAATCCACAGCAGAATATTGCTTGCATGTCATATTAATGATACTGTTTGATAATTTCCACATCTTTTGGGTTACCTTTCTTTGGAATGGGAACAAATATCAATCTCTTGCAGTCAGTTGGTCAGGTGGTTGTCCTTCAGATTTCTTGGCACAACTTGGTGAGCATATCTAGGGTGGCATAGCCTTTGTTGTTGTTTTGTTTTTGTTTGCTTGTTTGTGATATTGGTAATAGCAACTATTAGTACTCATAGTTTTTAACATTAGAAGCTATGAATATACTCTACTAGCAATACAATAAGCAATTGAGTTACCCATTATCTACTGTGTGGAAGGTACTGTGTTTTTACTTGCATTGTTTTTTATACCTCCTAACAATACTGTAAAGAAGGTACTGGTCTAATCACAGAAGAGGGAAGCCTACTACAGAGAAATTAACAAGGTATCTAATATGTGAGAAAGCAGGATTTGAACCCAAGCCATCTGACTAAGAGCTTTTACTCTTAATTAATGTTAATTTATTAGATAGTACTAAATGCTGTTTATTGTGTGTACTTTTGGACCCATAACTATTTTTAAGTGTTTTTTAATGTAGTATTTAATGGACTATTTATAGCTCTGTGAGGGAATTTTCCACTTCTATTTTTTAGATGATGAAATGAAGGTTTAGAAAATCTTAAGTATTTTACCCAAGGTCACATAGCTAGGAAGTTGTAGAACCAGTATTCCCCCAAACCCTTTAGCTTAACTCGTTTGTAAATTGTCCCAGGTGTGTTCTTTAGCTTCTTCCAAATAGAATGGAAAATTACACTTAAATCCATTATGTCGCTTTTTGTAATCTCAACATGAAATCATATCAGGATAATATTTTAAAAATAATATGACAATTAAAAAAATAAATATTTATCCTTAATATAAAATTGGCAGAAAATACTTTCTGGATTGAAGAGAATTACTGTGCTCCTTAATAAAAGTCTGGGGCATGTGTGGAGAAAAGCAAATTGTGTGTTTTGACTGGGCATTGTGGGAGGATAATAAATCATAGAAATAGACAGGAAATAAGACTGGAGTGATAGAATGTGGCCACACTGAAGGCCCTGGAAAACTTGCTTTGAGGTTGTAACTAAATTTATAGGCAGTGAAGGATCCACTGAGAAATGTGTGGAAGCCAGGGTCTGGGCTGTTTTAGGGAGATTCTTCAGTTGATGATCTGGAGACTGGATTGAAATAGAGAAGGAGTAGGAACGCCAGGTAAAAGATTATTGCATAGTTCCCATAAATCAATCAAGAGATATATGAACACCTCTCTTATCGCCAATAATTTTAAGCATTTTTTCCACATTCGAATATCTTCCTATCTGAAAAGTTTTTCCATGTCTTTTGTCTGTTTTCTAATCGTGTGATCTGTCTTTTTCTTGTGGGTCCTGTGTTGTTGTTGTTAAGTGCCGTCAAGTGGCAGGCAACTCATAGCAACCCTATGAAGGAGAGTCCTCAACGCTTGGGTGCCTTTCGTCCTCTCTCCAGGTTCATGGGGTTTCCGGAGGCAAACTATTATGGAAGTCGATGCCACTCCTCCTTCCAAGCTTCTTTTAATGTCCAACTACAATCAAATAGATTGAGAAATTATGTAATACTACACAGCATGAAGGAGCAATGATTTTGTTAATCACTACCTAACTTGGGAGGGACTGGAGAGTATTATGCTGAGTGAACTAGCTCAGTCCCATAAGGACAAATACTGTGTAGACCATCATTGTGAACATGTATGAGAATCTAAGGGGGAAAGTATAAGAGAAGAAGGGTGAGGATGGGTGGGGGTGGAAGGAGATAATCATAGAGTCACAATATTTGATGGGTACAGGGAGTGATGGGGAAAAGAAATGGAAAAAATGCAGTAGGAAAAACAGTGTATAAGGCCTTTGTAAGTAAACCAGTATAAAAGAAAAAATTATTTAAAATAAAAAATAATAGGCATAAATCAATAGTAATTAATTCTACATAATGTATATGAACGAGTGTATGAAACACAACGTAAATGAAAGATTGTATGAAACACAATGTGGACAGGACAGGATAGAAGATCCTGGATGAAGTGGATTTATATGATAACTGGGGTGATGGGGTTAAGTGTGTTGGAGTCAGTGAGACTGGCTCAGGATAGGACAGGGTTCAGAGCTGTTGTATTAGGGTTGCTATGGGGTTGCAGGTGACTTAATGGCACATAACAACAATGACAACAATATATTATGTTCAGTTGCTTCATATACAAGTGGAAATAGGGCAATGAGTAAGGAAGTCTTAAGAAGAATAGATGTCTTTGAATTATGGTTTAGATAAAGACTATTAAATTAATGTACCATGGATTGCTAAAGGAACAAACAAATCTGGCTTAGGAGAAGTACAGCCAGAGGGATCTTCAGAAGCAAAGACGATGAAACTTGATCTCATATACATTCTGGGGACACGTCATCAGTAGAGACAGTCCTGGGACATAAAATACTAAGAAAAGTGGAAGATCAGTCAAAAAGAGGAAAACTTTCAACAAGATGGATTGACACAGTGACTGCAGAAATGGGCTTAAGCACAGTGGAGACTGTGAAGATAGAATGGTATTGGCAAGGCTTCCTTCACTCTATTGTACATAGAATCACTGTGAGTTGGAATACTAACAGTGCCTAACAAGAACAGCAGAGATGATTTACATTTTACTGAAGGATATACGTAATTGACATTTTACATAAGGGACTTGAATATCTGTGGCGTTTGTTGCCTTTGGGCATCCTGGAACCAATTCCAGCCCTCAGACTTTAAGGGGAGCTTACTAGCAATTTTTCCCATTTCCTGATTATCTTCGAGTTGGTCTCCAAGGCCATAAATCTCCTGGGAGGAGATTTCTCATCTTTCCTCTGAAGAACCAGTGGTGGATTTGAACTGCCAGAGACTTTGTAAAGCCTTTGGATTAGCAGCACAACTCCCTACATATTATGCTACCAAAATATCTACAGCTATAGTGGATTGGACTTGCATGATCTTGTTTGACATCAGAAGCTAAGCAGGGTAAGATCTGGTTAGTACCTGGATAGGACAAAAATTCAAACTGCTGCTATATCTGGAAATGTAAGTAATTCTCCTCGTCATAAAGCTGAGCAAAAGAAGCCACACACAAATGAGAATATACTGGATTCCAGGTCCATGAAGCTGAAGAGCATAGAATTGAAAATCTATGAAAGAAGTCAAAGTAGTTACCTGTGTGAGAGCCTGTGATGCTTATTGATTGAGAAGGGCATAAGATAATCTACCGGGCTGTTGATGTGCTTTAAGTTGTAAGATGGTGAGGTTTCATAATTTTATACACACACACACACACACACACAAACAAAATTTAATTGGATTGCACAATTAAATTTGTGTACTGTATGGTATGCAGGTGATGCCTCAAAAGTACATTTTAAAAAGATTATTTTAAATCTTTGGAAGTTGACTCAGAATGTCTCCTCTGAAGCAGGAGCTACTGTATTCCCCTTCTCTCCCTTTTAGCCATCAATAAAGACTGTTGGTGTCATAAAAGAAAAAAGAAAATTACTGTATAGTTCAATAGACTTCATTAGTATTTTAGAAACTTGCCAGTGGAGAGCTTGTAAAAAAAAACAACAACCCAAATATGTTTCTTCTACTTCAGTTTAGGTTTTCATTCTGGCTGGAAGGGTGATCTCTCTGTGATTCACTGTGTGGTAAGGGTGGTGAGATTCAGTGAGAGGTGGAGAGAAGAGAGGCTTCCAAAGTGGAGAGAAGGGAGGAAATGACTCATCCTTTCTGGGCATGATGTAGTTCAGTGCAGGCTGAACCACTCAGAGGAGGGTGGTTCCTCTTCCTCTGGGAACAATTTCAACATAGTTTCTCTATTTTCCTTCCCTTCCACCATGCCACTGCTTTATGTGAATGGAAGTGAGGCAGTTCATTGTGATTAATTCATTTTAAAATAAAATGACAAAGGACTAACTTTTTTTTTTTTAAAAAAAAAACCAACACAACCACCAAACAAACCTAGAAGCTAATGTGGTAATTTTTATGCAGAATGTGGAAAAAGTTTGCATTTCTTCGAATTTTTAACTGTCAAGTGTGTAAATTTTTCTGAGTATTACCTGTGTGGAAATTTATAGCTCTGGTGTGATAACCTGTTTTAATAAACAAGTGGGTGCAGGTCAAAATCAGATTAAAAAGTATGTTCTTTATGAAAGTGAATTTGAAAATTTTTTTAATATACAACAAATATTTTCTGAGAAAATTCTGTGTGTGAGACACTTGTTATGGGGAAATGTAGGTAAAGGAGGCACAGTTCCTATCTTCATACTGAAAGTGTACAACAGCTGTTGTTGTTGTTAGGTGCCAGGCAGTACACACATTACAACTCATAGAAACCTTATGAACAATGGATATGAATCTTGTGCCATCCTCCTAATTTCTCATATATTTGAGTCCATTGTTGAGTGTTTTCATTTCTTTTTTTGTTAACCGTTCAACTTTTCAAGAACAAAGTCCTTCTCCAAGGATTGATCCTTCCTAATCACATGTCGAAAGCACATGAAGTGAAGCTTCTGCATCTTTGCTCACAATTTCTTCAAGACAGACTTGATTATTTTGGTAGTCCGTGGAATATTTAGTACTCTTCTCCAACACCACAACTCAAAGTTACATATTCTTCTTCTGCCATCCTTACTCACTGTTCAACTTGTTGATGCATAATCAATAATCAGAAAGATGATGGCTTTAATCACCTTAGTCTTTAAACTGACATCATTGCTCCTAAGCACGTTAAAGAGGTCCTTAATGGTAGATTTTTCCTATGCAACATACCTTTTGGTTTCTTGATACCAAAGGTATTGATGGTTGATCCAAGCAACCACTTATTATGA
>NW_006399792.1:365523-370760 GCF_000299155.1 Elephantulus edwardii
CTTTGTGACTGAGATACTTCACTCAGCATTAATGTCCTCCAGGGTCACCCATTTTGAATAATATTGCATGAGTTCCTTGTTTTTCAATGCAGCATAGTATACCATTGTGCGAATATACCACAGCTTCTCTACCCATTTGGTAAATATAATCCATATTGAAAAAAATGTGGGTATTTTTTTGTTTTCTGCAGCATTTCAAATCTTTGCTTCAGCAACAAGGTGTGTAACCTGCATGACAAAGGTTATCAATGAGTCTTCCTCTGAATCTGATGCTAAAGAGGAGGAAATTGAAGATTTTTACCAGATCTTACCTTTTGAAATTCTGCAAGTAAGACCACCTCTGCAAGCAAGATGCATTCATAATAAATGATGACTAGAATGGAAAAGTTAGAAACAAATAAGAAAGACTGGTCATCAAAAATTATGGACGTGGTGACAGAAATGAGGTTAGAGATCAAATGATTAAATTTTGTACAATTAAGGACTTATTCATTGCAAATATTTTATTAAATAAAAAAAAATAGAGACTATACACATTGTCCTCACCTGATCCATGTCCTCACCTGACACAAAAACCAGACTGACTATATCTCTGGAAATACTCAATATCATCAGTCAAAAACAGGTCAGGTGCTGACTGTGGAACAGATCATAAATTACTCAAATGCAAGTTCAAAAATGAAGCTGAAGAAAATGAAAACAAATCCACAGGAACCAAAACACAACCTTTAGTCTGTCCTACCTGAATTTAAAAACCATTTCAAGGATAGCTTTGAACACAAAGACCAATGTGTTAAGGGATGGCATAAAGGATATCACCCATGAAGAAAGTCAAAGATAATTACAAAAGCAGCACAGAAAGAAAAGAACAAAATACAAGTCAGAAGAGACTCTGAAAATGGCACTAGAATGTTAAGAAGCCAAAACAAAGGATTTGTTGTTTTGTGTATCATCGAGTTAGAACTGACCCATAGCTGACCCTCCTGTGGGTTTTCAGCGGCAGTTAATTGCACTGGAGGAGAGTATCCATTCTTCCCCCATGGAGCAGCTGGTGACCTCAAACTGCATGCCTTCAGAATTGCAGCACAGCTTCTTGCCACTAGGCCTAGTGAACTCCCTAACAAAGGGTAGAGATGTTGAAATAAAAGAGATGAGATTTCAAAAGATAGCTTGAAGAGACAAAGCAAAATATTATAATGAAATGTGCAAAGAGGTGGGGTTAGAAAATACAAAGGGAATAACTTGTTCAGTATTTTACAAGTTGAAAGAACCAAGAACAAATTTAAGCCTTAAGTTGTAATATTGAAGGATAATACGGGAAAAAATCTTGAAAGACTCAAGAAACATCAAAAGAAGATGAAGGAAATGCATAAAGTCTCTGTACCAAAAAACATTGAGTAACACTGGAATATTTCAGGAAGTAGCATATGATCAAGAACCAACAGTTATGATGGAAGAAGTCCAAACTTCATTCTAGATATTAGCAAAAATAAAGCCCCAGATATTGATGAGATACCAGTTGGCATGTTTCAACAAACAAATGCAGCTCTGGATATACTCACCAGAGTGTGTCAAGATATTTGGAAGACAGTTACCTACTGACTGCAGAAGTCCATATTTGTTCACATTCCCAAGAAGAGTGATACAATAGAATGTGAGTATTCTTGAACAATATCACATGTAAATAAAATCTTGCAGGAGATTATGAAACAGAAATTGGATACAACAATATACTGATAGAGCACTGCAAGAAATCCAGGCTTCATTTAGAAGAGCCATGTCACTGGAGATGTCATTGCTGATATCAGATGGATCTTGGCTGAAAGAAAGTATATTTATGCCTTATTGACTATGTAAAGGTGTTTGACTCTGTGGACCAAAACCAATCACAGCTAACATTGAGAAGAATTGGAATCTCCTAACACTTAATTGTGTTCCTGTGAAACTTGTACCTAGACAAAGAATCTATTGTGTGAACAGAGCAAGGGAACAATATATGGTTTAAAAATCAAGAAAGATGTAAACCAGGGCTTGTTTCTTTCTCCTTCTATATGAAACTTGTATGGTGAGGAAATCATTCAAGAATTGAACTTCATGAAAAATTATCAGAAAGAGAAGAAGTACAACTGTTATTAATATTGTTGTTATGTGCCACTGAGTCACTTGTGACTCATAGCAACCCTATGTACAAGAGCCCTAAACCCTGCTCTATCCTGTGCCAATCTTATTGTCTCTGACACACCTACACCCACTACCCCAATCACTGAATTGATTAATCTCATCAAGGGTCTTCCTCTCTTGTGCTGTCCCTCCACCCTCCCAAAGGTGATGTGCCTCTACAAGGACTGTTCCTTCCTGGCAATATGACCAAAGTGCCTCAGATGAAGCTTCAGAATCCTTGCTTCCAAGGAACAGCCCAGTTTCACCCTCTCCAGGACGATCCTGTTTGTTCTTCTAGCAGTTCATGGTATCTTCAACACTCTTCTCCAGCACCACAACTCAAAGGTATCAATTTTCTTTCTATCATCCCTAGTCATTGTCCAGCTCTCTGATGCATAGCACACACTTGTGAAGACTATGGCCTGGATAAGGCACATCTTAGTCTCCAGCCTGACGTTGTTGCTCCTAAGTACTCTGGAGAGGTCCATGACAGCTGACTTTCCCAAGGCAATCAGTCTCTTGATTTCCCGGCTGCTGGTACCAAAAGTGTTGATTGTGGAACCAAGCAAACTAAAACTGTTAACAATCTCAATCTCTTCACCATCCATAATGATACTGCCAATTGGCCCAGTGATGATAATCTTTCTCTAGAGTTCACAGAGGAGTGGGTTTTCAATATACCTAGCAGACAGGTCATAACAAGTTGTGGCTGACATTGAGAGGAATGGGAATCCCAGAGCGCTTGATTGTGCTCATAAGGAAGGACCAGGAGACTGTTGTGCCAATGGAGCAGGGGAACATTGTATGGTTTAAAATTGAGAAGGGAGAGTGGCAAGGTTGTATTCTCTCTTCATATCTATCCAATCTGTATGCTGAGCAATTATTCATGAAGCTGGACTCTATGAAGAGGAGTATAGTATCAGGATTGAAGGGAGACTCATCAATAACATGCATTATGCAGATGACACAGCATTGTTTGTTGAAAGTGAGGACTTGAAGCACTTGCTGCAAAAGATCAAGGAACATAGCCTTCAGTATGGATTACATCTTAACTCCAAGAAAACAAATATTCTTCTCACTGGACCAAAAGGTAACATCATGATGTATGGAGAGGACATTAAAACTATTAACAGCTTCATCTTTTTTGGATCCACAATTAACACCTTTGGTACCAGTAGTCAGGAAATAAGGAGACACATTTCATTGGGAAAATCTGCAATTATTGACCTCTCCAAATTATTGAGGAGTAATGATGTCAGTTTGAGGACAAAGAAAGGTACTTCTGATTCAATTCATAGTTTTTCTGATCACTTGCTATGCATCTGAGAGCTTAGACAATGAGGATGACAGAAAAAAGAATTGATGCCTTTGAGCTGTGGTAGAGGAGAAAAGTACTAAACATCCCATGGATGGCCAAGAAAATGAACAGATATATCTTGGAGAAGGTGCAGCCAGAAGTGTTCTTTGAAGGCAAGAATGATGAGGCTTTGCCTCACAAACTGTGGGCGTGTTGCTAGGGCAATTCCTTGGAGAAGGACATGGTGCTGGGTAGGGTGGAGGATCGGTGAAGAAGAAGAAGATCCTCAACCAGGTGGATTTATACGGTCACTGTCACAATGGGCTCTTTATGTATCAGTAAGTGTGAGGATTGCACAGGATAGAATAGAGTTCAGATCTTTTGTTCATACAGTGGCTATGAGTTGTACTTGACATGCCTAACAACCACCACAATAACAGCGAGCAGCACATTTTGAGAGTTAAGCATGACTTCTCAAGTGAGCTAGACTAAGTGGTCTCAAATCCCAAATCTAATATTTCCTAATGTGGGGACTTCATTGAAAACTTTATTTTTATTTTATACTGGTTAGCATACAAAATGAATACTTTGTGTTTCATTAATATACATTGTATTTCACACATTCTCTCACTCACATTGTGCTTCATATGATCATTCCCATGCATTGTGTTACAAAATAAATCACCATCAGTCTATGTCCATTATTATCTTGTCTTTTCATGTCTCCACTGGATCTTTTTTGATTCCTACACCCCCTCCCTCCAAACTCTGTGACCCCATGATTTCTGACCTCCCCCAGCCCCCATACAGCCTCTCCTTCCCACTTTGGACCTTTTTATACATCATGCTAGTAGGTTTTATTTTCCAATAATGCCCTTATGCAGTATTTGTCCATATGAGACTAATTATATTCAGCATAATGCTCTCTTCAATGTTATATAGTATTTTTTAAACTGTTGCTCCTAAGTGCTGCGTGGTATTAATTCATGTGAGTGTACCACAATTTCTCAGTGCATTAATTTCTTGATAGACATTTGAGCTGAGCTGTTTCAATTTTCTTACTATTGTGAATAGTGCTGCTATGAACTTCAGTGTACAAATCTCCTTTTGTGTTTCAGTTCTACTTTTCTTGGGGTTTACTCCTAACAGTGAAATAGTTAGGTCACATGCAATTTCTATGTTCAGCTTTGTGGGGAAACCTCAAACTGCCTTCCAGAATGGTTACAATTGCACCAAGAATGTATGAGAGTTCCAATCTCTCCACATCGTCTCCAACATTTATTGCTTGTTATCCTCTCAAACATTGCCTGTTACTGCAACTGGGGTGAGATGGCATCTCATTGTCATTTTTATTTGCATCTCTCTTATTACCAGTGATTCTGAAAATTTCTTCGTGAGTCTGTTAGCCATCTGAATATATTCCTCTGTGAAAATTCTTTCCATATCTCTTGCCCATTTTGTAATTTGGGTTATCAGCACCTGACGACAACAACAACAACAACATCCATGAACAGGGAACATTTTTCCATTTATGGTCTCTTAATATTTCTCACAATAGAGTTTTGTAGTTTCTTTATAAAGGTCTTTTGTGTCTCTAATTATGTTTATTGCCAAGTATCTCGATTTGCAGTTGACAATTGTAAATGGTATTACTTAATTAGTTTCCTTCCTATATGTTTTCTTTGTTACTGTAGAGGAATCCCACTGATTTTTTTAAAAATATTGTTCTTGGATCCTGCAAATCTACTTAATTGATCTGCTACCTCTAAAAGTTTTTTGG
>NW_006399792.1:376785-381206 GCF_000299155.1 Elephantulus edwardii
TGGACTCTATGAGAAGGAGTGTGGCATCAGGATTTGAAGAGATTCATCAATTACTTGCGTTATGTGGGTGACACATCCTTGCTTACTGAAAGTGAGGAGAACGTGAAGCACTTGTTGCAGAAGATCAAGGAATGCAGCCTTCAGTATGGATTGCATCTCAATATTAGAAAAACAAAGGTTCTTACCACTAGACCAATAGGTAACATCAAGAATGATGGAGAGTAGATTGAAACTGTCCACAATTTCATCTTGCTTGGATCCACAATTAACACTCTTGGTATGAGTAGTCAGGGAAATAAGGAGACACATTGCCCTGGGAAAATCTACAGTTAGGGACCTTTCCAAATTATTAAGGAGTAGTGATGTCAGTTTGAGGACTAAGGTGCATCTGATTCAGGCCATGGTCTTTCTGATTCCTAGCTATGCATCTGAGAACTAGACAATGAATAAGGATGACAGAAAAAGAATTGATGCCTTTGAACTGTGGTGTTAGAGATGAACACTGAACAAACCATGGATGGCCAATATAGTGAACAGATATGTTTTGGAGATGGTGCAGCTGGAGTGCTCTTTGGAGGCAATGATGAGGCCTTGCCTCACATACTTTGAACATGTTGCTGGGAGGTGTTATTCTTTGGAGAAGGAAATGTTGGGAACGGTGGAGGGTAGGCGAAGGAGAGGAAGACCTTCAACCAGGTGGTTTGACTGCTACAATGGGCTCTGGGTGTCAGGAAGTGTGAGGATGATACAGGATAGAACAGAGTTCAGATCTTTTGTTCATTGGGTCACTATGAATCATATTCATCCAGATAGTACCTAACAAGAAGAAGAAAGAGGAGGAAGAAGAGGAGGCAGAGGAGGAGAAAGAGGAGGAGGAGGAGGAAGAGAACATAAAACCAAAAGAAAATGGAAAAATCCACAGTACAGAGAAAAACTAAGAGTTCTAGAAATTAATAAATAAACAAACAGTAAAAGATAACACTTGTAGGGAACTTTGTATGCAAGTGGCACTGACTTAAGTGCATTACATGCACTATCTAAGGCTACAGAAGACACTATCTCTGACAAGTCTGATACATACACCATTAATACTGATACAGCTGATAAACAGAGAATAAATATTTTTTTCAAACATTCATTAGTTGATAAAGATCACATAGTAGTATATTTGCCTGGTTTTGACATTAGGATTATTCTTGCCTCATAGAATAAGAGTGTTTTTTTTTTCTATGTTTTGAAATAATTTAAATTGGTCATAGACTTTCTCAGAATGTTTGGTAGAATTAAGCTTTGAAGACATTAGAACTTTTTTGGGGAGAGAGTCCTTTGATGACATGCTCAATTTCTTCTTTTGTTTTGGTTCAATTAAAGTGTTCTGCATCTGTGAGTGTCAATCTAGGCAGGGTATAAATTTGAAGGAATTTGTCCATTTCATCTAGGTTTTCAAATTTATTAGAATATAGCTTTTGATTATATTCCTGTATTACTGATTTAATTTCATCTGCTTCTACTGTGATGACATTTCTAATATTTCTTATTCAAGTTGTTTCTTCTTTTTTTTTAAGTTTGCCAATGATTTGTCTAGTATATTAACCCTTTCAACAAGAATCAGCTCCTTGTTTTGTTGATGGTTTCAATTGCTTTTCTATTTTCCATTTCATTGATGTCAACTCTTTTTCTTATAAAATCCTTTTTTGTTTGCTGTTCTTTTTCTGTGTGATCGAGAAGTTAAGTCATTAATTTTGCTTCTTTCTTCCTTTCTTATGTGCTTGCCTATTGTCATGAACTCTCTCCTGAGGACTGCCTTAGCTGTGTCCCAGAGGTTTTGGTATGTTGTGTTTTCACTATCATTTGTTTGTAGGAATTTTTTAATTTAATTTTTTATTTCTTCTATAACCCATTCATGTTTTGTTTTTGTTGTTGTGTACCATCGAGTTGGAAGAGACCCATAGTTAACTAACTGTCAGGTTTTCAGAGGCAATTAATCACATGGGAGGAGATTGCTCAGCCTTCTCCCACTGAGCAGCTGGTGGCCTCAAATCACATGCCTTCACGATTGTAGCGCAGTTTCTTACCACTAGGCCACCAGAGCAAGATGTTATATTGCTTCCCTGTGGATGGTTTTATAAGCTTTATCCTCTTGTCATTAATTTCTAGGTTTCTGGCATTGTAGTCAGAGAAAATACTTTGTATTATTTCATGTTTTGTTTTGTTTTTTAATTTATTGAGGCTTGCTGTCCTAATATGTGATCAATTCTGGAGACTTTACTGTGTGTACTTGTTGATTTTCAGTTGCGTGCAGTACCGTGAACACATCAACAAAGTCCATTTGGCTGATTGTATACGTTTCGATCTTCTGAATCTTGGTTAAGTTTCTAAGTTGACCAAAAGATCATTACAAGGGCAGAAGAGGAAGGAAAGACCAAGATGGATGTCAGATGAGACTCTAAATATTGTATTAGAGTGCTGAGAAGCCAAAGCTGAAGGAAGAAATCAAGAAATTAAAGAGCTGAACAGAAAATTTCAAAGGGCAGCTCGAGATGAAATGTGCAAAGAGCTGGAGTCAGAAAATCAAAAAGGCCAAACTTGCTCAGCATTTCTTAAGCTGAAAGAAATTGAAGAACAAATTCAAGCCACGAGTATCAATATTTAAGGATGTTTTGGTGTGGTGGAGACAGTGAGGTTGGCACAAGATCAAGCAGGCTTTAAGGGTCTTGTACATAGGGTTGCTATGAGCCACAAGCGACTTGATGGCAAACAACAACAACAGTATGTTTTTAGGGAGCTCTGGTGGTCTAGTGGGTAAGGAGTTGCTCTGTCGGTCCAAAGGCAAATGGTTAGAATTTAACAGCTGCTACATGGGAGAAAAATAGGAAATCTCTTCTCATGTGATTTACAGCCTCTGAAAAGGCACTGGAGGTTTGCCTATGAGTCCATTGTTTCCAGCTGGATGGCAATGAAAAACAGTGGATTTTTATGATCTTCCCTCTCCCCCGGCTCCCCTCCCCAAGTGTTATATGATAGAAAAATTCTGTCTCCCATGAGATCTCCAGCAAAATCTGCTTTTTAGGCTGACAAATAAGAGCATCATCTTCCCCCTCCTCCTTTTTCCTTTTTTGTTTGGTGACAGAAAAAAGAAGTGAGTCATAATCCCAGATGAGGATACTTGTCAACACTTCAACCATGCTTTGAGTCTTACAAAAAAGTGATAGCCTTGAACACCAGCTATCTATAGTACTTTCAGTTCACAATCTTTTCCCTTAAATATTTAAATTCCTTTTGTTTATTCAAAATCTTTCTGTCTCTAAAAGTGTAACACTATAATGCAAGTTCTTGGAGCTGGTTAAAGCTGAGTGCAAAAATGTTGGTTCACAGTGTGATATAAATGACATGACAGAATGTAGCATTAACATGAACTTAAATAGAACTTGACTATAACTGGTGTATAAGGATTCTTCTAATGTGATTCCCGTCTTTATTTTGTTTTGAGATTTGAAGAATTTGTTCCAGCCATGCTTACTTAGCTGAAAATCTCCATGCTTGCAATTAGGAGAAAATGTCCTCTGCTTTTAAAATAAAATTTGTTAATCTGCTAGAAAATTATACATTAATCTGCTAGAAAGTTGTACATCAAAACTGTGCAATGATAAATGTATGTTCTCTTGACCAACTTTTTTAGGGAATTCTTCCTACATACATCAATTAGATTTGGCAAGAGGACTAAATTTCTGAGTTAACTAGTGAAGAGAGAGCACTGGCGGCCTAGTGGTGAGGCACTGTGGTGCCAAACCAAAGGCACATGGCTCCTGTGCCATGCACTTCCTATGAAAACCCACTGGAGGGTCAGTCACCGACCTGTCACAACTTAGGGAACAAAAAAGCAACAACATTATTTTTTAAAAGGAAACCTGGACCTGTACTGCACACATGATGTTGTTGTTATGTGCCGTCGAGTAGTTTGCGACGCGTAGCGACCCTATGAACAATAGCCCTAAACCCTCCTCTATCCTGTGCCAATCGCATTGCCTCTGACACACCCAACCCGATTACCCCAGCCACTGAATCAATCCACAGCATAAAGGGTCTTCCCCTCCTGCGCTGTCCCTCCACTCTACCCAGCATGATGTCCCTCTCTAAAGACCTGTCTCTCCTTACCACGTGTCCAAAGTATGTCAGAGGAAGCCAGAATCCTTGCCTCCAAGGAGTAGCCTGGTTTAACCCTCTCTAGGATAAATCTGTTTGTTTTCTTGGCAGTCCATAGTATATTCAACACTCTTCTCCAGCACCACAGCTCAAAGGTGTCAATTCTCCTTCTATCCTCCCTAGTCATTGTCCAAACTCTCTGACGCATAACAAGTGATTGCAAAATCCATGGCCTATATCAGGCGCACCTTAGTCTCCAGAGAGACACCGTTGCTCTT
>NW_006399792.1:381306-381786 GCF_000299155.1 Elephantulus edwardii
TCTTCTATTCCTATTTTTCTGAGTGTCTTAATCAGGAAGCAGGGTTGTATTTTGTTGAAGGTCTTTAATGCATCAATTGGTAGGATCAAGTTCTTTTGTGAAGATAATTATTTATGTTGATTGTTTTTCTTATGCTGAACCATTATTGTATACCTATTATGAGTCTCACTTGGTTATAAGGATTTATTTTAATGACCTACTGTTGGATTCTAGTGGCCAGGATTTTGTTAAGGATTATTGTAGCTATACTGATGATATATATTTGTCTGTAGTTTTTTGTGTTGCTTTTTGTTATTTTAATCTTTCATTGAAATGCACATCAGCAAAGATGAGACAAGGTACAGGCAGGTTGGAACATGCATACCTTAGTTAAACAAAACCCCAAACAAACCCATAAAGTTACATAAAAAATAAAATGGTGAGATATTTAATGTTGTTTGTTGTTATGTGCCGTCGAGTCGTTTGTGACTCATAGCGACC
>NW_006399792.1:382358-383875 GCF_000299155.1 Elephantulus edwardii
GATCTCTTCCAGTCAGTTGGCCAAGTGGTTGTTCTCCAGATTTCTTCCACAATTTGGTGAGCACACCCAGGGCAGCATCTGTTAGATGAAATATGCCAATTGGTATACCAGTTATTCCGGGGCCTTATTTTTTGCTATTTCCTTCAAAGCAGCTTGAACTTCTTCCTTCATCACCATAGGCTTTTGCACAAATGCTATTTCGTTAAATTCTTCTGTATCTGCCAATTCCTTTCGATACAATGACTCAGTATATTCCTTCCATCTTCTTTTGATACCTCCAGGATCATTTATCATTCTGCCTAAAGCATCCTTGATTGTAGCAACTCGAGGTTTGAATTTGTTCTTCAGTCCCTTGAGCTTAAGAAATGCTGAACGAGTTCAGTCCTTTTGATTTTCCGACTCTAGCTCCTCGCACATTTCATTGTAACATTTTGCTTTGTCATTCCACGCTGCCTTTTGGAATCTTCTGTTGAGCTCTTTAGTGTCTTGGATTCTTCCTTGTGCTTTGGCTTCTCTATGCTCCAGTGTAATCTTCAGTGTTTCTTCTGACATCCATTTTAGTCTTTTCTGTTACAAAAAAAGCTTGGTAATTTGCATCCATGCTCTGCAGGAGAAAGTTAGGCTGTCTTCCCAGAGAGAATTACAGCCTCAGAAACCTCATAGAATATATCCATGAATCAGAATCAATTCCCCAGAAGTAGGTTTTGGGTTTTTAGTATTCCTTGAAGGAGCTCTCATGGGGCTGTGGGTAAAGCATTAAGTTACAGAATAAAAGGTCAGTCAGTGGTTTGAACCTATCAGCTGTTATGCAAGAGAAAGATGAGGCAGTCTGTGTAAGGATATGTTGCTGTTGTTGTTATGTGTTGTTGAGTCACCTGCAACTCATAGCGACCCTGTGTTTAACAACTCTGAATCCTGCCCTGACCTGAACCAGTCTCACTGACTCTGCCACACATAATCCCATCACCCCAGTTATCATGTCAATCCATCTCATCCAGGGTCTTCATCTCCAGTGCTGTCTCTCCACCCTTTTAAGCATGATGTCCTTCTCTAAGAACTGGTTCCTCCTGGCCATGTGCCCAAAGGTATGAGATGTAGCTTCAAAAGCCTTATCTCCAAGGAGAAACTTGGTTTCACCCTCTCTAAGACAAACATTTTTGTTCTCTTGATGGTCAATGGCATATTCAATACTCTCCTCCAGCACCACAAGTCAAAGGCATCAATTCTTTAGTCATCCTGTCCTTGTCCAGCTCTCTGATGATGAGCTGTGAGAGGATATCAAGAACATCATCCGGGAAGATTGCAAAAAAGTCATTACAAAGACAGAGGAGGAAGAAAAGACCAAGAAGCATGTCAGAAAACTGAATATTGCACTATATGTCTGAGAATCCAACGGAAAGGGAAGCAATCAAGAAGTTAAGGAGCTGAGCAGAAGATTTCAAAGGACAGCACGGGAAGACAAAGCAAAGTGTTGTTGTTGTTGTTATGTGCTGTCGAGTCGCTTGCGACTCATAGCG
>NW_006399792.1:384725-414072 GCF_000299155.1 Elephantulus edwardii
ACGCCCTTCCCAATTTTGAACCATGCAGTGTTCCCTTGCTCTTTTCTGATGACTGCCTCCTGGTCCAAGTATAAGTTTCGCATTAGAACAATCAAGTGTTCTGGGATTCCCATTCTTCTCAGAGTCAGCCATAGTTTGTTATGATCTACACAGTCAAATGGTGATGTTGGCACATGGCAGAGCAATTTTCAGAACCTTTCTTCACAGGGTCCATATATGCTGTGGTCAACTCAATAGCACATATTAATATCAATAATCTCAATCTGCATAGCTTCAACATATGGGTTAAAGGAAAAATAGTAGCAGAAAACAACATATGATCAAGTGGCAATGGTGATGACGGAAGAAGTTCAAGCCACTCTGAAAGAATTGGAGAAAAACAAGGCCTGAGGAATTGACAACATGCCAATTGACATATTTCAAAAGACAGATGCTGCCCTGAAAGTGCTCACCAGATTTTGCCAAGAAATCTGGAGGACAATTACCAGGCCTGACAAGAAGAGATTCATATTTATTCCTGTCGCTAAAAGACGTGATCCAATAGAATGTGGAAATGATTGAATATCACTAATATCACACACAAGCTAAATCCTGTAGAAGACTATAAAAAAATGACTGGAACATATATTAACAGAAAACTACCAGAAATATAAGCTGGATTTTGAAGAGGTCATGGCACAAGAGACATTATTGTCAATGTTAGATGGATTTTTGGCTGAAAGCAGAGTACAAGAGGAATGACTATCTATGCTTCATTGACTATGTAAAGGCATTTGACTGTGTAGATCACAGTAAATTTTCACTAACCTTGAGAAGAATGGGAGTGTCAGAGCACTTGATTGTGCTCATGTAAAATCTATACTTACACTAGGAGGCAGTTGTCAGAACAGAACAAACACTGTGTGGTTCAAAATTAGGAAAGCAATGCATCAGGGATGTATCCTTTTCCCTTATATTTTCAATCCATATACAGAACAGATTATTTGAGAATCTGTACTTTAAGAGGAGGAGTGTGATATCAAGATTGGTTAAAGACTCATTAATAAACTATGCTATGCAGGTGATATAACCTTGCTTGCTGAAACTGAGGAGGACCTGAAGTGTTTGCTCCAGAAGGTCAAGGACTGTAGTCTTCAGTATGGATTGCAGCTAAACATCAAGGACACAAAAATTCTTATTACTGGGCCATTTGGCAGCATCATAATAGATGGAGAAGATATTGAAGTTCTTAAGAATTTCAGCTTCCTTGGGTCCACAATTAACACTCTTGGCACCACCAGGCAGGAGGAAATAAAAAGATAAATTGCATTAGGAAGTCTACTGTAAGGGACCTCTCCAGAGTGCTGAGGAGCAATGACATCAGTCTAGGAACTAAGGTATGCCTGATCCAGGACATAGTCTTCATAATTACATGTAAGGATATACAGCTTTGGAAATCTCATTTCTCCTCTATTCCATGTGTCTTTATGAGTTGGACTTGACCAAGTGACAGTGGGCGTTGTTCTTGTACTCCTTGGGAGCCAGTGGTGGTTGCTGAATCTTCTGTTGTCAGCTAATAAAATATGCAAGTGGTCAGTTTGTAAGAAATTATTTAGGTTGAGTCAGATTTGGATGGCTCCTTTTTGGTGACTTGACCTTATCTTGGCTCTCACCACATTGCAGACGACTTTGAATCTCTGGCATCTTTTCTGTGTTATCCTCAGGCCAGGTTCTCTATAACTTCATCTGTCACAGCTTCCCTGTCAAATTTACAGCTCTCCGCTCAACTATCTCTTCTGTGCCTTCTCTGGGGCACAGTGGTGTTTCTGGATTCCTCTTTTACACTACTGAGTCGGAGGAGGAGTACAAATGCTGGTTGAGCTCTCTGCCCCATCAAAGCACATCCACACCTCTCTGTCTCTGTTGTTATTAGTGGTTGTTGAGTCAGTTGTAACTCATGGCAACTGTATATGTTCAATAAAACAAAGTGATGCCTGGTCCTTTGCCATCTTCATGATTGTTGTATGCTTGAGTCCATTCTTGTAGCCATTAAGTCAATCTATAAACATAAGACTTGACGGCATATAACAACAACAACATATTCACATGACTAAATGAATGAAATGAAAGTAAAGAGTCCTTCTAACCTTTTCTTCATAAAGTACTTATTCATTCCTTTGCTGGTGGTTCAGATATTTGTTTTACATTTCTAACTTTAAAAATATATATATTACATGTTACTTCAAAGATTGACATTTTGAGCATTTCTTCATGTTCGTTTGTTGTTGTTATGTACCGTCGAGTCACTTGCAACTCATAGCGATCCTATGTACTAAACTCTGCTCTGTCCTGTGCCAATCACACTGTCTCTGACACTGCCATCCCAATTACCCCAGTCACTGAATCAATCCACCTCATAGAGGGCCTTCCCCTCCTACGTTGTCCCTCCACCCTCCCAAGCATGATGTCCTTCTCCAAGGACCGGTCTTTCTTTACAACATGTCCAAAGTATGTTAGATACTCATGTCCAAAGTATGTAAGAGCCTCAGAATCCTTGCCTCCAAGGAGCCACTCAGTTTAACCCTTTCCAGGACGAATTGTTTGTTTTCCTATCAGTCCTTGGTACCCTTAATACTCTTCTCCAGCACCACAGCTCAAAGGCATCAATTCTCCTTCTATCCTTCTTAGTCATTGTCCAACTCTCTCTTGCATAGCAAGTGATTGCAAAGACCATGGCCTGTATCAGACATAACTTAGTCTCCAGAGAGACAACATTGCTCTTCAGTACTTTGGAGAGGTCCCTAACAGCAGACTTTCCCATGGCAATGTGCCTTTTAATTTCCTGGCTACTGGTGCCAAGAGTGTTGACTATGGAGCCAAGCAAACTAAAGCTGTGAACAGTCTCAATCTCTTCACCAGCCATCGTGATGCTGTCAATTGGCCCAGTGGTGAGAATCTTTGTCTTCTTGACATTGAGCCTCAATCCATATTGTAGGCTGCAGTCCTTGACCCTCTGCAGCAAGCGCTTCAGGTCCTCCTCAGTTTCAGCAAGCAGGGTTGTGTCATCTGCATAATGCAGATGGTTGATAGATCGTCCACCAATCTTGACCCCACATTTCTCCTCATAGAGCCCAGCCTCCCGGATAATCTGTTCTGCATACAGGTTGAAAAGGTATGGAGATAGGACGCATCCCTGGCGTACACCCTTCCAAATTTTGAACCATGCAGTGTTACCCTGCTCTGTTCTGACAACTGCCTCTTGGGCCAAGTATAGATTTCGCATTAGAACTATCAAGTGTTCTGGGATTCCCATTCTTCTCAGAGTCAGCCACAGTTTTTATGATCCACACAGTCAAACGCCTTTGCATAGTCAATGAAACACAGATAGACATTCCTCTGGTGTTCCCTGATTTGAGCTAAGATCCATCTAACATCAGCTACAATATCCCTAGTACCACAACCCATTCTTAACCTCTTCGATGAAATGTTTCTTCCTATCCTGTGCCCATTTGTCTATTGGGTTCTTTACCTTTATCTTGTTGTAGTGCTCGAGTATTCTATTAATTCTAGATGTAAGTCCCTTATTAAACATGTCATTGTTGTTGTTGTCATGTGCCATCAAGTCGCTTGTGACTCATAGTGACCCTAAACTCTGCTCTATCCTTTGCCAATCTCACTGTCTCCGACACCCCTATCCCCATTACCCCAGTAACGAAACCAATCTATCTCATTGAGGGTCTTCCTTTTCTGGGCCGTCCCTCCACCCTCCCAAGCATAACGGCTCTCTCCAAGGACTGGTCCCTCCTTGCACCATATCCAAAGTATGTCAGACGAAGCCTCAGAATCCTTGCCTCTAAGGAGCAGCCTGCTTTCACCCTCTCCAGGACAAACTTGTTTGTTTTCCTAGAAGTCCACGATATATTTAATACTCTTCTCCAGAACCGTAGCTCAAAGGCATCAACCCTCCTTCTATCATTCTTAGTTATTGTCCAGCTCTCTGAAGTATAGCAAGTAATGGCAAAGACCTTCCCTGTATCAGGCATACCTTAGTCTCCAGACTAATAATGTTGCTCATCAACACCTTGGAGAGGTCTCTGATAGCAGACTTTCCCAATGCAATTTGTCTTTTAATTTCCTGGCTTCTGGTACCAAGAGTGTTGACTGTAGAGCCAAGCAAACTAAAGCTGTCAACAATCTAAATCTCTTCACCCTCTATCATGATGCTGCCAATAGGCTATGGCTTTTCCTTTTTACCCTGCTGGAGAAATTTTTCGATGTGCATAGAGATTTGATTCTTAGAAGGTCCCATTCATCTATTTTATCCTCTCCTGGTTGTAGGGTTTTCAGGATGCTTGGAAGACTATTCATGTGGTGGATTATGGCTTCTAGAGTTCTTCCAAGCTTTTCTCTAATTAAGTTTATAGTACTTGGTTTTAGTCCTAGGTCCTTGATCCACTTTGAATTGGTTTTAGTGTAAGGTGTGAGGTGTGGATTTTGCTTGAGTTTTCTGCAGATAGTTTTCTAATTTTGTCAACACCATGTAATAAAAGGGCTGTCGAGGGATGCAAATCAAAACAAGTATGAGATATCATCTCATCCCAGTAACAATAGCAAAATGCAACAGAGTAGCAAACACTGAATGCTAACAAGGTTATGGAGAAACTGGAACCCTTATTCACTGCTGGTGGAAGTGTAAAATGGTGCAAGCACTATGGAATGCAGTATGACACTTTCTCAAAAGGTTGGAAATAGAAATACCATTTGACATAGTAGTTCCACTACTGGGAATATACCCTAAAGAAACTAGACCTGCCACCCAAGCATATAGATGCACACTCATGTTTATTGCTGCTTTGCTCACAATAGCAACAAGTTGGAAACAATCCAAGTGCCCATCAATAAACAAATGGATAGAGAAACTGTAATATATTCACACAATAGAATACTATGCTGCACTGAAAAATAAGGAACTCATAAAATATTATACAAAATGGGTGATCCTGGAGGACATTTTGCTGAGTGAAATATCTCAGTCACAAGAGGACAAATACGGCATAATGGCACTGTTGTGAAATGGGACTGACATCGGTGTTGGGGGAAACTAAGAAAAGAGGGGGAAAATAATGTACACTGCAGTGAAACAGATGATGGAAAGAATTACTTAAAAGGGATATATGAGTAGATATTATTTTCATTACAAGAGTCCAGAATAAGAGCTGCATAGTAAAGGTGGACTTGGGGGGGGGCGGCGTTGTATAACAATGAAAGTATTTTCTTTTTTCTTTTCAAAGAGAAAAATGAACTGGGGAAAGGGGTGGGCAGGGAGAAAAAGACACAACAATTAATGAATGGAAATCCAAAGTCTCTATACACTTTCATCAGAATTTCAGGTAAAAAAAAGACCTCCCTCCCCAAAAGAAAGTTTGAAATTGTCAACAAGTTCATTTTGTTTGGATCCGTGATCTATATGCTTGGTACCAGCAGTCAGGAGATTTGCAGAAGTGTAACACTGGGAAAGTTGGCTGTCGCTGTCAGAGAACTCTCCAAAGCCTTGAAGAATAATGATGTCAGTTCAAATACTAAGGTGCTCCTGATTCAGGCCACAGTATTTCCAATCACTTGCTATGCAACTGAGAGCTGGACAATGAGTAAGGATCACAGGAGAAAATGGATGCATTTTCGTTGTGTTGGAGAAGAGTACTGAATATCCCACGGACTGCCCAATGTCTTGGAAAAGAGGCAGCCAGAGTGCTCCGTGGCTGCAAGTATGGCTAAGCTTCGTCTCACATACTTTGGTTATGTTGTTAGGAGGTTATGTTATGTTGAAAGGGAAATTATGCTTGGAAGAGTGGAAGGTTAGTGAAGAAGAGGAAGGACCTTAATGAGATGGATTGAAGCAGTGTCTGCAGCAATGGACTCAAATGTATTGACGATGATAAGGGTGGCACAGGTTAGGACAAAGATTAGACATATTATTCATAGGATCGCTATGGATCGTACCTAAATCAATAGCATTTAGCAACAACAGTAATACACCTTACCTAATTTTATGCCAACAATGATGTAAAGCTGAGTATAATTATTTTTATTATACTGACTTCAAAATTGAGGTTCAAAGGAGCTACTTATAGGACAATATTGTTATTTTAATCATTGGTTCTTTAACTCTGAAACTTATGTTCTTATGAGAATCTTATATCCTGTTTTCCCAAGACAACTATATACTTATTGTATAGTCATCAGTGAGTGTCTGTTTATAAGGAAAAAAAAGGAACTTCCATCTAAAAAATTAATAAGAATAAAAAATTACTCCTATTTTTCCAAGGTTGCTTTAGGAATTCTTGTTTAACACATAAATGGCCGATGCCCCGATTTCTAGTCATTTTGTAGATTTCTAGTAATTTTAATAGAACTCTTTCCTTAGTATTTCTGTTCTGAATGCTATTGGGCTCTTTGGCTTTGTTGAAGAATAACAGTATGGAATCAGCTTAAATAAAAGAAAATGAGGTTTATGGAGAAAAGGATGGCACAGATAGGAAAAACGTCTATTCTCCCTGGCAAAACATGGTTTCTGAGCAGGATCACAACACAGGATACAATCATTGGAACAAAAACGAAAGGCTACAACATTCAGAACCACATGAAAGGCTATTAAGGAGTTTTAAGGCAAAACATGTCCAAAGTATGTGGAATGGAGCTTCAAAATCCTTGCCTCCTAAGGGCAACCTGGTCTCATCTTCTCCAGGACAGACCTGTTTATTTTCTTAGCAGTCCATGGTATGTTCGATACTTTTTTCCAGCACTACAGCTCAAAGGCATCAATTCTTCTTTCATCCTTAGTTATTGTCTAGTACTCAGATCCATAGCAAGTAATTAAGAAAACCATGACTTCGATCAAGCACACCTTACTCTTTAAATGGATACCATTGCTCTTTAACACTCACTTGAGGTCCTTGATAGTAGATTTTTCAAATACAACTCTTCTTTTGATTTCCTGACTGCTGTTGTTTAAGGTATTGATTGTGGATCTGAGTAAGATGAAATTGTTAACAACTTCAATCTTTTCTCCATCTTTAATGATGTTGCCTATTGATCCAGTGGTTATGACTTCTGCTTTCTTGATATTGAGACTCAGTCCATATCAAAGGTATGAATATTGAATGCAAAGTTATGTGATTTTAATCCACCAGCTGCTCTGCATGAGAAAGATGGACAATATCCCCCCATGCAATTAATTGCCTCTTAAGAATCACTGAAGGGTCAGCTTTGAGTAGGTTCTAACTCAACAGCACACAGTAGCAACAACCACTTTTTAAGCATGATGTCCCTTTGCAAGGAATAGCATCTCCTTACAACATGCCCAAAGTTTGTGGAATGATGCTTCATCAAGGAGCACTCTGATTGTACCTTCTCCAAGACATAACTGTTCATTCCTTTCGGAGTCCGTTGGGTATTCAGCACTCTCCTCCAACACCACAACTCAAAGGCATTGATTCATCTGTGATCCTTATTCGTTGTCCAGGTCTCAGATGCATAGCAGGTGATTGGAAAGACTATAGTTTGAATCAGGCATACCTTAGTCCTTCAAAGGACATCATTGCTCTTCAGGACTTTGAAAATGTCCATTACAGTTGACTTTTCAAATGCTATACATCTCTAAATCTCTTGACTGCTGGTACCAAGGGTGTTGAGTGTGGATCCAAGCAAGATGAAATAATTGACAACTTAAGTCTTTCCTCCATCTGTCATGACTTTGTCCGTTGATCCAGTGGTGAAAATTTTAGTTTTTTTGATGCTGACATGTAATCTATTTTGAAGGTTGCAGTCCTTGATCCTATACAGCAAGAATTTCAAGTCCTCCTCACTTTCAGCAAGCGTAATTATGCCATCTCCAATAACGTAAGTCATTGATTAGTCTTTCCTCAATCCTGATGCCACACTCTTCTTCATAAAGTCCAACTTTTCTAATGATTGGATACTGAGAAAGGATAGAGCCCTGGCACACACCTTTCTCAATTTTGAACCACATTATGTTTCCTTGCTATTGTTTGGATAACAGCTTCTTGGTCTAGTCATAAGTTTTGTATAAGATCAGAACAACAGCCTTGAGAATATTGGAGATTGTGAGGATGGTGCAGAATAGTGCATGATTCAGATCTGTCATTCATGTGGTCTTTATGAGTTATAGTTGACTTGATGGTACTTAACAACAACAATCAAGTTCAAACCCATTCAGTTGAGGGGGCCTCACAGTGATCCTCTACTGGGTTTCTGAGATTGTAATTTTTTTTTCTTCAGTAAAGACTGCTTGTTTTTCTCTCAGATTGTTTCAAACAGCTGACTTTTCAGTTAACAGCCCAACATGTTATACACTAGGCCATGAGTTCTTCAACAATAGTACAGTTAGGCATGAAAATATTTAAAATGTTAAACAGCAAGGATGACTAAGGTGAGACTGGGGCCTTACATGCTATCATTATTTCTTTTTTTTCCAGTTTGAATAGTGTTAGTGTTCTGAAAGGAATATCTCCTCCAAGGACAGACTCCAGGAACACCAGCAGGTCAAGGAGTCAAGAAAAAAACAAACGTGTCTGTCTAATTAAAAGTCTCAGAATAATGTATTTTTTTTTTAAAAAAAAAAACAAACCAACAACCCAAAATGACTAGTTTAGCCCAAAGAAAAATTCCTGTGGAAGGTTAAAGGGGAATTCACATAAAGGCTACCACAAATAGTCAAGGATGTGGCTTGTTGCCTTACCTGAAGGTGGGTTTCCCTGTCTTTGCAGGCTCCTGTCAATTCTGACTCAGAGCTGAGTCACCCCTCTTCCCTGCCAGAGACCACTTCCACTGGCTGATGGGATTCCCCCCCCCCCAAATCCTAGGACTGTAATGACCTTGTTATCCTATAGCTGTACGAGAAACAGTGTGATATGAAAAATAAGATCAGGAAATTGGAGATTTGCCTTCTGGCTTGGACTTCAGCCTTATTAACCTGTGACCTTGGACAAGTCATTTGATGTTTGGCATCTTCTTTCCTTTTGCTGTAAAGGAGACTGTCGAGCTTCAGGGCTCAAATGTTTATTTTAGAAATTCTGTGGCAGAGTCTGTGTGGAAGCCATGTGAAAATATAAATGCTTTTATATATTTAAAATATTATTATTGCTCTTTTGTGAATACAATTGATATGATGAAAGATCAGGAGCTTGGAAATAAAAAGACCTGAGATCTAACTCAGATTTAACTCTGATATTTGTAACCTCTATGACCTTAGGTAGATCACTCTTTTCTTATTTGAAAATAAAAATTATAATAATTTCATTGAATAAAATTAAATAGAACTTCAACAAAAGGGTTTATTTTCTTCTAAAAAGTAGATAATGATATTTTGATAGAAAGTATTTAAAATAATTTTAAATATTTTAAAAATACTAATTTTAAATACTTTAAAAATTAGTTTTCTTTTTTATTATTTGGTTTCTTAAAATATTTATCACTTGCTAATTGTTATTCCTTATTCCCTTTCCAAGAAATATGTACATATATACTAATTTGTAAATCTATCTTTATTTCTAAAACTATTTTATACTTCCTGGGAGATATTTCACATATATACATATACATATACATATACATATACATATACATATACATATACATATACATATACATATACATATACATTATTGTTATGTACTATCAAAATAGAAACAACATATAGCTGACCCTCTCATAGATTTTCAGAGTTTATATTGTGCAGAAAGAAATTGCTCATCTTTTTCCTTTTAAGTGGCCAGTCAATTAAAATCACCTTTCTTTGGGTTGACAGTGTAACTCCTTACCCACTAGGTCAACAGAGATCACTACAAAGTGTATTGTTGTTGTTGTTGTGTACCATTGAGTCAGAATCAACCCATAGCTGACCCTCCAACGGGTTTTCAGAGGCAGATAATTCCAAGGAAGGAGATTACTTGTCTTCCCCTGCAAAGCAGCTGGTAGACTCAACTGCGTGCCTTCAGGATCGCAGCACAGGTTTTAACCAGTAGGCCACCAGTATATATTGTCCTAAAATTTTTAAAAATTGTTTTATTCTTAGAAAATAGATCACCTCTAGATAAGTAGCAACACTTTGTAAATGTGTGCTGAAGGAATAACCTTGGTGCTGGATCTGACTTGTAGTTACCTTATGTGTAACAAAACAAAAACTTACCTGGTCCTATACCATTCTTATAATCATTACTATATTTGAACCCCTTTTGGTAGCATCTGTATCAGTTCTTTTCATTGAGGTTCTGCCTCTACTTTTTCTTATCCTCTGCCAAGCATGATATCCCTCTTAAGGGACTAATCTTTTATAAATGAGATGGAGTTCTTTTCATCCTCACCTCTTAGAAATGTTCTGGGTTTGTGTACGTCTTTCAGAATAGGTTTATTCCTTTCTTTCTGGTACTTCATGGTATATTTAAACCTCATAATTCAAATGCATCAATTCTCTGGTCTTCCTTGTTCATTATGATGCAAGAATGACAAGACTTTTCTTCATATTCTTGGGACACGTTATCAGGTCCTGGAGACTAATATCAGTAATTATTCCTTAATTACAGTATAAGGACAATGAGCTTTGGTGGCCTAGTGAGAATAACTGCACTGCAATCCCAAAGGTATATTGTTCATTCAAGTCAACCAGCTGCTTTGTAGGAGAGGATGAATAGCCTCCTATCATGCTATTTACTGCCTCTGAAAACACACTGGAGGATCACGTATGGGTTGTTGCTGATTCAGTGGCACACGGCAACAACATAGTAGAAAGCGAAAAAGAAAAAGTTCTTCAATGAGAGCGACACAATTGACTCAAACATAGCAACAATTGTGAGGATGGCACAAGACTGGGCAGCATTTCATTCTGTTGTACATGTTGCCAATAAGGTGTCATCCAATTGACTGATATTCATAGCCACCCTATGAGAAACAGATAAGAAACTTACCCCATCCTGTGTCATTGTCACCATTTCCACCATTCTCAACGTCATGATTGCAGTCACTGTGTCAAACCACCCATCCATTGAGGGGTTTCCTTTCTTTTACTAACCTTCCACCTTTCCCAAATGATATCTTTTTCCAAGGATTGGATCTTCTTATATGTGAGATTAAGTTTCACAATCCTTGCTTCTAAGGAGCACTCTGGTTGCACTTTTTCCAAGACAGACTTATTTGTTCTTTTGACAGTCCATGAGCTATTCAGTGCTCTTCTCTAACACCATAGTTCAAAGGGCTCAATTATTTTTCTATCATTCCTATTCATTGCTCAACTTTCAGATGCGTACAAAGCAATTAAAAAAAAAATAAGACTTTGATCAGGCACAACTTAGTGTTTAAACTAACATCCTTTGCTTTTAGCATTTTGAAGAGGTCCTTGACAGCAAATCTTCCCAATGCAGCACAGCTTTTGATTTTTTGACTACTGCTACCATGGATGTTGATTGTGGATCCAAGAAAAAGAAAGTGATCAAGTACTTCAATGATTTCAGAAACTATCAGAATATTACCTATTGGATCAATGAACAAATTTTTGTTTTCTTAATGTGAAAATGTAATTCATATCAAAGCCTGTACTATTTGATTCTCTGCAGTGTTTTAAACCTTTTTCACTTTCTTCATGCCAGGCTGTGTTTCTTAAATAATGTAGGTTGTTAATGAATCTTCTTCTAATCCTGTTACCACATTCTTCTTCATGTCATCCAGCTTCTCCAATGATTTCTCAACATACAGAATGAATAGATTTAGAGAAAAGAAACAATTCTGAGGTACACTGTGATGGTGAATAATGCTGCTATGAACATGGGTATGCAAATCTCCATTTGTGCCTCAGTTCACATTTTCTCAGGATATATTCCAAGTAGTGGAATAATTAGGTCATATAGAATTTCTATGTTCAGCTTTTTGAGGAAGCAACAAACTGCCTTCTAGAGTGGTTGTACCATTTTACAATCCCATCAACAATGAATAAGAGTTCCTTTCTCACCACATCCTCTCCAACATTTATTACTTGCTGCTCTGTTAAACTTTGCCACTGTTACTGGAGTGAGATGGCACCTCATCGTGGTTTTGATTTGCATCTCTCTTATTGTCAGGGATTTTGAACACTTCTTCATGTGTCTGTTTGCCATTCAAATAACTTCCTCTGTGAAAACTCTTTCATTGTCTTTTGCCTTTTTGTATTTGGATTATGTCTTTTTCTTGTGGAGGTCCAGGAGTATTCTGTAAGAGAGACAAGATCTTGTCAAGACAAATCTTGAAATGTTCCTTTTGACTATGATTTAAACACCATTATTGTTCAAAAGGAACATTTTAGGACACCATTTGTCTTCAATTTGTCCTTCTTGGCATAGTAGATGATATGACTATCTAATTTGAGATAGTCAACAGCAGTTCGTATTAGTGCACTAATGCCAAGGATGTTGATGGATGGTGAAGCTTCAATTTAAATATTTTGAGCATGTGTTAGGAAGGGCTGGCCCTTGGAAAAGGACATCATACTTGAAAAGATAAAGGGTCAGGCAAGAGAGGAAGAGCCTCAATGAGATGGATTAACACAATAACTATAAAAATGGGGTCAAGTGTAATAGAGATTATGAGGGTGGCACGAGGTAGGCCAGGGTACAGATCCATTGTTTATAGGATTACCCTGAACTATAGTTGACTTGATGGGCACCTAAAAGCAGAGTATTATTTCTAGATGTTTATGTCTATCTCATTTTGAGTCTTGTTACAACAGAAACTGAAGGCCCTTCATTAGGTGAAAACAACACTCCATCTGTGTCATCAAGGTAGAATCTACTATGAGGAAGCAGTCGTCTGTTGCTCATTAGATCACTATAAGTCAGAACTAACCTAATGGTTTCTAACAACAGAAAATAGAGACTTTACATCACTTTGTGAAAATATACTCTCTTCAGTTCTCTATATGCTATACCTGGCTATATTCCAAGATCTTTGGAATATCTTGGTTTTCAAAGATTTATGACACAAACTCTCAATGTTAAATGTTACAAGTGTGTGTGTATTTTGTTGATGCTTACAATAGAGTCATAAACGACCCATAGCTGACCCTCAAGTGGGTTTTCAGAGGCAGTTAATGATACAGCAGGGGATTGCCTCCTTCTTCTGTTGAGCAGCTGGTGGATTAGAATCATGTACCTTCTGGATTGCAGCACAGCTTTTTGCCACTAAGCCATATACATACGTGTGACAGTACATATAGATAGAAAACTGCCACAAGTTCAAGCAGGATTTAGAAGAAGTCCTGGCACCAGGGATATTATTGCTGATGTCTGATAAATACTGGTTGAAAGTAAAAACTATTAGAAAAATATCTATTTATGTTTTATTGACTATGTAAGGACATTTAACTGTGTGAATCATAACATGTTATTGGCTGACATTGAGAAGAATAGAAATCCCAGAATGCTTAATTGTACTTATATGAAGACTTATATCTAGGCCATGTGGTATGAACAGAGGTAGGGAATACCACATGGTTTAAAATCAAGAAAGGCATGCACTGGGGTTGTATCATCTCTCCATACCTATTCAAGCTGTATGCTGAGCATATTATTCAAGAAGCTGGAATCTATGAAGAAGAATGTTGCATCAAGTTTGAAGGAAGACTCATCAATAACCTGTGTTAGGCCGATGACACAATCTTGCTTGCTTTGAATGAGGACGACTTGAAGCACTTGTTGCAAAAGATCAAAGAATACAGCTTTCAATATGGATTGCATCTCACCATCAAGAAAACAAGAATTTTTACCACTGGACATCTTGATAGATAGATAGATAGATAGATAGATAGATAGATGAGATTGGAGTTGTTAACAATTTCATCTTGCTTGGATCCAAAGTCAACACCCCTGGCACTGGCAGTGAGGAAATCAGGAGACATATTGCACTAGGAAAGTCTGCAGTCAGGAACATTTCCAAATTAAGAAACAATGATGTCACTTTGAGTGCTAAGGTGCTATATACCTAAGAACTAGACAACAAATAAAGAAGACAGGATCTATAATGTTGGAGAAGAGTACTGAATATCCCATGGACTACCATGGATGACAAGTATGTCTTGGAGAAAGTGCAGCCAGAGCACTCTTTGGAGGCAAAAATGATAAAGCTTCTCACATACTTCAGACATGTTCCTGGGGAAGGATATTCCTTGGAGAGAGATATCATGCTTGGAATGATACCATGGAAAGATATAATGTTGGCAAAGAGAGGAAGATTCTCAACCAGATAGACTGACATAGTGACTACCACAATGGGCTCAAGTATATCAGATATGATGAGGATGGTATAGGGTTCAGATCTATTGTTCATAGGGTCACAGCATGTAACAACGGTAACATACATACGTAAAAATTTCAAATGTTAAAAAAATTAAGTGTTCTAAATGGTCTTTGCATTTACTTAATGAAATGGAGAAGTTTAGAGAATAATATGATGGTTGAAGAGAAATTAAAGGCAAATTTGAAGGTCATTCTGTGTTGGAGTTTTAATTAACTTGATGCAACTAGTGTGCTCTGTAGTGGCAAAGATTGGGAAACTCCTTCTCACGTAGTGTGGACATGATATGAGAAGGAGACAGTGGAAAAAAAGACATAACACTGGGAAAGTTGGAGAAAAAGGGAAACCCTCAACAAGATGGATTGACAAAATGACCGAAATTGTGACGATGTGAGGTTAGGGAAAGGTTTTGATCTGTTGTTCATAGGGTAATTACAAGTTGTGTTTGAATCAATGACACCTAACAATAACAACATGCATTAAGAAGGAAACTACAACAATGGGCTAAGCACAGTAGAAATGAGAACACCACAGGATTGGACAGAGTTGTAGTATTTGTCACTAGGATCATTATGAAATGGAGCTGACTCAACGGCAGCTAAAAACAACACACTGTGAACTGCTTGGCCATCTTGTAGAAAACACTACTTTTACCATCTGATGAACTAGTCAATTGGTCATTGGCTGTTGCAGAACTATTAATAACAAATCTGGCTAGAAAGAATTCAATATATTGTATACTTTAAAAGTAATTTCTTACAGCAATATGTTTTAGTAGGTTTGCTAAGAAAAGGAGTGTGTTTGCTTTGCTTTGGTACAAGTTGGAATGCATGAAGTGGAAGAGGAAATGCGGACCTCCTTTAAGGAAGGATGTGGTGAAATGGTGTAACCAAAGCAAATTCCACGTGAAGGATATGACAAATTCTACATTGTCATTGTCCACAACGACATCCATTTGTCTGGGCCAAAGATTACACGTTTGTGTTAGAGTGTCATACATGCCCCTTTTGGAGTTCAAAAATATTTTGAAAGTTAAAGAGGGATGTTGGTTCCTTCTACTAAATTATAGCTTTCTATTGGTTTATGAACACAGTTGTACATTTTCCATACTATCTGTCTCTTGTTCTTATTCTTGCCTCAAATCACGTAGAGAAGGCTTGAAGGCAAGTCTCTGGTCATTTAATTATTAACTTGAAATGATTGTGTAGGAGTAGTCACATTCTCTAAAGCCATGTTTTAAGCAGTGAGAAATGAATACTCCATAAAGAATTAATATAAGCTTTTCACTTTTTGAAGGTTTATTATAGGAAAATTCAAATAGAGAAGAATTAAGAAATAGTTTAATGAACTTTCATATACCCCTCAATCAATTTCAACAATGATCAGCTTTTAACCAATATTATTTCTTCTAAGTCTCAGCCTACTTCCTTTTTATAGTTGGTTGTTGGTTTGGTTTTTTTGTTTGGTTGGTTTTTTTTTCCCCCTCAATATCTGACTTTTATCAACTTCACAAAGGGGAATTGTCCCCTTCAACAACTTCACAACACAAAATCAATTCTAGTCTATCTCTTTCTATTCATCTTAACACCAGTCTTACCAAAATTCCCATCTTTCCCACCAAGATTGTTTGGGAGCAAGCATCACATAATTTTTTTCCTGTAAATATTTCCTGTATATTTCTAAAAAATTTAATATCAAATGTCTTAAAATTGATTTTGACTCATGGCAATCCCATGTGTAAAGTAGAACTGTACACTATGAAGTTTGGATGATCATTTTTTTTAAGTCAATCATCTGGACTTTCTTCTAAAGTCTCTCTGGTTGAACTTCAACCTACAACTTTTGATAAGCTGCTCAGTGTGTCAACTGATTGCACCACCTAGCATCTCCTCTAAAAGCTGCACTATACTAAAAACTCATTGCCATTGAGTTGGTTCTGACTCATAGTGACACTGTACAGGGCTTTTGAGTCTATAAATCTTTCTAGAAGGAACCTTCTTATTTTTTATTATAGAATAGCTAGTGGATCAAACTATCAACCGTTTGTTTAGCATTCCAATGTATACTTTGCCACCAGGGTTCCTTTTAAAAGGTAAGGATTTTTTTTTGTTTGTTTTTTATGGAAGAACATTTTTATTTTGAGAAGTTATCATTGCGAATATTCCTGACCTTTATTTAGTGAGAATCCAGCATTTGCCTTTACATTTTTTTTAATTTAGGTTGTTTATTTTTCATTTCAATGAACATCTACAGAGATTTTGGGATTCCATTCATTCATTGTTGCACCCCTCTCCCTGCACAAACCCCTCCCCCCTCCCCCCCAGGTAAGGATTTTTTTAAAGAATAGCTACAGTATCATTATCATTCTTAGAAATAACAAAATTTTTTAATTTGTGGATTATCCAGTTAATTTCCCCAAATATATTTTACTTTACTTATTTGTATTTAAACATTCTTATTTATGAAAAAAAGAATATGGCATCAGGATAAGAAGAAGACTCATAAACAACCTACATTATTCAGATGACACAGCCTTGCTTGTTGAAAGTGAGGAGGACTTAAAATGCTTTCTGCAAATGATCAAAGAGATAACCTTTAATATGGATTATATCTCAATAGCAACAAAACAAAAATCTTCACCACTGGGCCAATAGGCAGCATCATGATGTTATTAGGAGCTGTCCAGATCTGAACTTTGTCCTATCCTGTGCCATCCTCACAGTCTCTGATACAGTCAAGTCCATTGCTTGTGGTCACTGCATCAATACACCTGGTTGAGAGGTTTTTTCCCTTTGTCATCCCCTCCACCTTTCCAAGCTTGGTGTTCCTGTTCAAAGAATAACCTCTTTTAACAACATGCCCAAAATATGTGAAACAAAATTTCATCATCTTTGCCTCCAAGGAGCACTCTGCCTGTACCTTCTCTAAGACATAGTTTGTTCTTTTGGCAGTCTGTTGGATATTTAGTACTCTTCTCCAACACAACAGTTCAAAGGCATCAATTCTTCTGTCATCCTTATCCATTGTCCAGCTCTCTGATGCATAGCAAGTGACTGAAAAGACTCTAGGCTGAATTTGGCAAGCTTAGTCTTCAAACTGACATCATTTCTTCACAATAATTTGGAGAAATCCCCGACTACAGACTTTTCCAGTGTAATACATCTTTTGATCTTCTGACTGGTGGTATAAGTGTATTGATTCTGGGTCCAAGTAAGATGAAGAAACTCAGTAGCACACAACAACATCATGATAGGTGGAGAAAAGATTAAAGTTGTTAATGATTTAACTTTATTTGGATCTACAATCAACATCCATGGTAGCAGCAATCAAGAAACTAAAAGATGTGTTGTATTGGGGAACTAAGCTGTCAAGGACCTCTCCAAAGGGCTAATGAGCAGTAATGACCATTTCAATTACTTACTATGCATTTGAAAATTGGACAGTGACTGAGTATGACAGTAGAATTTATCCCTTTGAGTTATGTTGTTGGAGAAAACTATTGAATATATCCCAAGGATTTAAAAAACAACAAACAAATATGTCTTGGAGAGAGTTCAATCAAGTGTTTCTTGGAAACAGAGATGGTGAAATTTTACCCATATACATTGGGTCTATTGTAAGAAGGGATGAGTCCTTGGAAAAAGACATCATGCTTGCAAAGATAGAAGGTCAGTGTAAAAGAGAAAGCCCTTCAACAAAATGGATTGACACAATGATTGTAATAATGGGCACAAGTATATAAAAAATTAATGAGGATTGTGCAGATAGGGCAGAGTTCAGATCCATTGCTCATAGAGTCACAGAGTCAAAGTTAACTCAATGGCACATAACATAACAACTACTATTTGTATTAGGGTTCAAATTGTCCCTATATCTTGCTGTAAAAAAGCAGAAGATTAGAGAAAGAGAGGAAGATCCTAATGAGATTAATTGATAGAGTAACTATAATAAGCCAGAATGCTCTGGACTCTTACGGCTTTCTTTTTGTCCCAGCGGATGGGACTTGCTAGATGAATTGGGGGTTTATGTCTCTCAGTCCACCAGCATTTGGGCATGCCAGAATTTAAAAACGCTGTATGGCTCTAGGGCAGCAGATCTTCAGGCCAAATGTTAATTGATTTTGGATAAACACTCTTTGGATGAGTGGTACAGCAGAGGTCTGTCTATTTGCTGTACTGAAATAAAATAGAGTTGCTGCAATGATGAACAAATGGGCCATAGGTGTGTCAAATACCATGATCGTTTACCCATCATGAGCAGTGTTTGTTGGAGCTCCCAGATTGATTCAGTTTTGGAAGCAGGAGTGGCATCCACTTCCTAAACCATATGCCTCTGGAAAGTCTATAAACTTGGAGAAAAGATCATAGTTATGGAAAGGATTCTGGCCTTTTGTTCATCTTTTGTTTATATATTTGTAGCCTTTTCCATGTCTAGTCAGTCTATATGCTGAACAAATCATTCAAGAAGTTAGACTCTATGAAGAAACATGGGGCATCAGAATAGGAGGAGATTGGGGAAGCAGCAGAATGCTCCCAGATGGATGTTTTTTGAGTGGTGAGAGTCAATGGGAATGCTTGATTATGGAGGAATGTGGAATGATGGAACTCATGGAGTTTGAACCATGCTGATTTTAATTGTTTTTGGTCAAACATTCTTCTAGGTGATACAGCCCTGGTCTGTCCATTTGCTGTACAGAACTAACTCGTGGTTGCTGTGATGCTAAACACTGTGACACTGATGTGTCAAATGTGATAATGGTTACCCGTGGTGGACAGTGTTTGGTGGAGCTTCCTAATTAAAACAAGCTTGGAAGCAGAAGAGGCATCCACTTGCAAAATAACTTGCCTCAGGAAACCCTATGAACTTGGAGAAACGATCTAAGTGTTTGGTGCATAGGGTCTTGATGAGTTGTCTATGACTTGACAGCACTTAACAATAACAACAACAACTATAATAATGGACTGAGTATTTCAGAGATTGTGAGACTGGTGCAGGATAGGACAAAATTCAGATCTACTGTTAATAAGATGGTTATGAGTCATAGTTGACTAGATGGTACCTAACAACTATAACAGGTACGTCATATTATAAGTGAATTTTAATCTATATGACTTCCTTGGCTTCTTATTTATTTTTGTAATTTGTTGAAAACATGGTTCATTTCAATTACTTTGGTGCATATTTTTGCGTGATGGTCTAACATGTTCTTGTATTCCCAGTGATTTGGTAGTTAGATCTAGACTTTAAATCTTTGCCAGATTTAGAATAGATTGAATTTTTTTTTAAAGTTTTTTTTTACTTGGGAATTTATTTTAAAAGTATAACTATTATTTATCTGTTCATGTTGTTGTGTATTGTCCAGTGGGAACTGACCCATAGTTGACCCTCCAGCAGGTTTTTAGAGTCAATTACTTGCACAGGAGGAGATTACTTATGATTATTTACCTAGTGAACCTAAAAAAAAAAAAAAGTGAAATAACTATTTAAATGATTGTGAGCTCAGTAAATGGTTAGAGCCAAGATAAAATAAATGCAACAAAATGAATGGGTTTTGTGTAGAAATAATACTATATTTTATATAAGTAGTATGCCTGTGTCTGGGAGGACAGAGAGCTTTCCCTCAATAACTGCTTCTCTGTCAGGGAGTGGTCATTGGGTTTTTATACTTAGGCATGAGGTTAGAATCCACCAGACCCTCTGCTGGAGGAGGGACAATCTCTTCCTGTGCCAGTTGGATCCAACTTGACGGTAAATAACAAGGAAAAAGAATAAATAAGAAGAATAGTTACTAATAAAAAGGCAACTTATAAAATAGCTAACAAATGACTGAGAAAAAGTGGTTTGAAATGCTAATCCAGGACAGGTGCATTTATCTTCTTCGTAAACAGGCATTTAAAAATACCATTAACATATGACTGAGAAAAACAGTTTCAAAGAGGTTCAGGTTTGGAAGCAGGAATTACATCCACTTCCTAAACCACATGCCTCTGGAAACTCTATGAAGTTTGTGAAAAAACAATAGTTATAGAAAAGGCTTCAGGTCTTCTGTTGATAGGGTCACTATGAGTCATGCTCACCTCGATGGCAATCATCAACAACAAAAAAGTATGCCTGTGTCATAAAGCTTTTGTAAACCACACAGCTCCTTTGTACATTAGTTTCCTATGTACATTATGTACATTATTTATGTAGACGAATTATTTGTGAAAGATATGGTAATCAATGGGAAGAGATTTTGAAAAATTCCTTTGTAACAGCAACACACTTAATATCTAACAGTGCCTAGACAAGGAATACTGAATAGCTGCACAAGAAAAAATCTTAATCTTTTGTGAGATACAAAGGACACTTTAACTATATGGAGAGATATGCTGTGTTTCTTTAATTTTTATTTTATGTTGGTTTGCATACAAAGTTTATATATATTGTGTTTCACACTATCCTTCTCTCACATTATGTTTCACACAATCATTCCAATTAATTTTTTTTTAGCAAGATTATGTCACGGGCTTGCAAAATACTGAAAATATATTCATTCTAGTTAAAAGATTAACTTTTAGACCCCCCTTGACAAAAAAAAAAAATGGCTGCTTCTCCTTTCCCCAGCAAGAAGCAAGGTGTTACTCGTATTTGTTTAGTTACTACTGAATTCTCAGATTTCACACATCTTAAAAATACAGCTTTAAATTGAGTTTTATAGATTTTACTAAGAAGTTCCTTGAGTGTTTATATGTGGATTTATAATCAATACTATGTGTTTCTCTATTATTGGACTCAAATATTTATATACTTTTTAATAATTTCATACATTAATATGTTTCATTTATAGGTTAACTTCATGAATGAACCAACTTAACTAGTAATCAACCAAAACAGATTATTAGTTGCAGAGGTAATTAGCTTTTAAAAAATGTTACTTTGGCAGTATTTCTCAAAATTAAAAATGTAAAAAACCTTTATGAGTCAGAAATTTCACTTTTCGGGGCCGGGGCCTGGCGCCTGTATTCTGGGAGTTTGGCTGCTAGCTAGTCTCTTGATAGTGGTCACGTCAGTCATGTAAGGGAAGTTTTTTGGCGTCCTGCTTGATGTGTGTTACTGCTGAATATTCTTTAAATGACACAGCAATCTTTTGTCTATTTGCCGAGCTGGACAGCTTGGTGTTGATGGGATGCTGCACACTGCTCCATGTTGTTGTTGTTGTTGTTATATGCCGTCGAGTTGCCTGCGACTCAAATACCATAATGGTTACCCATTATGTACAGTGTTTGGATGAACTTCGAGATTGATTTATGCTGGGAAGCAGGAGTGGCATCCACTTCCTAAACTAGATGCCTCTGGAAATTCTACAAACTCTCTAAACTCTATAAATGTACAGAAATGGTGTTACTTCTAGAACAGAGTTCAGGTCTTTTGTACAAAGCTTACTTTCAGTCGTATTCGACTTGACAAAACTTAACCACTGCTAAATGGAACTAGGGCCGTTTTAGCTGGAGGAACATTCTTCCACTTTGTACATCATGCTTTGTCAATATGCTATATGAGGTAACCTGGTTTTGCTGTGATGCTGAACCATGTGCCATTGGTGTATCAAATACCAGAATGGTTTCCTAACGTGGGCGGTGTTTGATGGAGCTCCCACTGGTAAGGGTTTGGAAGCAGGAGTGGCATCCACTTCTTAAACCACATGCCTCTGGAAACTCTATGAACTTGGAGAAATGACGATAGTTATAGAAAGGTATTAGGTCTTTTGCTCATAGAATCTCTATGAGTCGTGTGCGACTCGACAACAATCAACAACAGCAGCAATAACAACCCTGTATATATTTCCAAGGGTATATAGGCAAACTATTCACGAAAGTACTATTTATCATGGAACTTAGGACAAACTCTCAATTCCTTTTAACATGTTGTTGCTATGTGCCGTCGAGTCACTTGCGACTCATAGTGACCCTATGTACTACAGACCTAAACCCTGCTCTATCCTGTGCCAATCGCACTGCCTCCGACACACCCATCCTGATTACCCCAGTCACTGAATCAATCCACCTCATAGAGGGTCTTCCTCTCCTGCGCTGCCCCTCCACCCTCCCAAGCATGATGTCCCTCTCCAAAGACCGGTCCCTCCTTACAACATGTCCAAAGTATGTTAGACGGAGCCTCAGAATCCTTGCCTCCAGGGAGCCGCCTGGTTTAACCCTCTCCAGGATGAATCTGTTTGTTTTCTTGGCAGTCCATGGTACCCTCAATACTCTTCTCCAGCACCACAGTTCAAAGGCATCAATTCTCCTTCTATCCTCCTTAGTCCTTTTCCAACTCTTTGATGTATTGCAAGTGATTGCAAAGACCATGACCTGTATCAGACACACCTTAATCTCCAAAGAGATAGCATTGCTCTTCAGTACTTTGGAGAGGTCCCTAATAGCAGACTTTCTGATCACAATGATCTTTTAACATAAAATTGACTAAATAAATGATTTCTAATAATATTATGTAATACTATTTCAGTTTTACAAATTCTTAGCTCTTTGTGTTGCTCTTGTTAGATACCATCAAGTTGACTCCAACTTATACAACCCCGTGAACTAGATATCTGAACCTTGCTCTCTCCTGCACCATTGTCAAAATTTCTGTCATGCTCAAGTCCACTGTTACAGCCACTGTCAATTCATCTCATTGAGTGTCTTCCTCTTTTTTGCTGACCCTCCACCTTTCCCAATATGATGTCTTGTCCCAGGAAATTGACCCACCTGACAACATGCCCATTGTATGTAAGATGAAGTTTTACCATTCTCACCTATAATGAGCATACTAGGAAGTTACACTTCCTTCAAGGTGGTTGGGACAGTACATTGCTAGGGAACTGCCAGAAATTTAAGCTAGATTCAGAAGAGGCCATGGCACAAGAAGATAACACTGCTCGTGTTAGATTAATCTTGACTGAAAGAAGAGAACACTAGAAGGAAATTTGTGCTTTACTGACTATAAAAAAGCATTTGACTATGTGGATCACAACAAAGTATGGCTAACATTGAGAAGAATGAGAATGCCAAAACACTTAATTTTGCTCAGGAGAAATCTTTACATACCAGGAAGCAGTTATTGGAACAAAACATTTTTAAACTGTGTGACTTAAAATCAGAAAATGTGTTCAACAAGGTTGTATCCTTTCTCTATATCTATTCAATCTGTATGCTGAGCAAATAATTCTAGAAGTTAGATTATATGGAGAAAAATATGGCATCAGGATTGGAAGAAGACTCCTCAACAACATGCATTATACAGATGACACAATCTTGAAGAAGACTTGAAGCACTTGACACATAAGATCAAGGACTCCAACATTCAATATGGGTTACATCACAACATCAAGAAAAAAAAATCCTCGCCACTGGACCATAGGAAACATCATGATAGATGGAAAAAAGATTGCAGTTGTCAACTATCCCGTTTTACTTAGCTCCACAATAAACATCTATTGTAGCAGCAGTCAAGAAATCAAGAGATGTGTTGCACCAGGAAAATCTGCAGTCAAGGATATTTCCAAAGTGTTAAAGATAAATGATGCCAGTTTAAAGATTAAAGTGTGCCTTTTATCTAAGCCATAATATTTTTCGATTGCTTCCTATATATCTGATAGTTGCACAATGAGTAAGGCTGACAAATACCTTTGAATTGTGCATTGTGGCATGGTGAAAAATATTGATTCTCTCATGAATTGCTGAAAGAACAAACAAATTAGTCTTGAAGGAAGTACAATTAAGTAGACAAGGATGGTGAAAATTTGTCTCGTGTACTTTGAGAATATTCTCTCGAAGAACTGATCCTTGGAGAGAGACATCATACTGGGAAAGGTAGATGGTCAGTGAAAGAGACAAAGACCCTCAATAAGGTATATTGGCACAGTGACTACCACAATGGGCTTGAACATGACAGACATGGTGAAGATAATCAGGCCAGGGCAAGGTTCAGTGCTGTTGTTCATAGGGTTGCTATGAGTCATAGTCGACTCGGTGACAACTAATAACTAACAACAATAACAACTGCTAGAAGAGTGGACAAATAAGTTGCAGACAAAATATTAATAGAATGTTCCTAACAAGCAAAAATGGAGAGATTTTTCCTTTTGTTATTTTGAACATGTCATTAGGAAAAATCAATCTCTAGAAAAAGATAGCAAGGTTGGTAAAGTACTGGGTCAGTAAAAATGAGAGAAATCTTCAATGAGATGGCTTGACACAACAGCCACAGTGGATCCAAACATACCAAGAACCATGGAGGTGACTCAGGATGGGGCAGCATTTCATTCTGTTACACACAACAGTGCCATAAAATGGAACCAATTTGACTTTAACAATTAACATCAGTCTCCCTTTTTAACACTGCAGTGCTCAACAACTATTGGCAATAATTAGGAACTTTAGCTCCTTGACTTTAGCTCAATGTCAGTTGGAAGGACCCCAAAACACTAGATTGGGCATCATGCTGTGTAAGTAACATAAAGATCAAGCACCTCCATTTGTGAAATGATCAGAGAAGACTTGACAGAGTCAGGTATATTTGAGCCAAGCGCTGATACAAGAGATATTTCGTAAAAAGCGGTTGACATTCTAGTAGTGTTGTTAGATACCATCAAGTCAGTATGACTCATGGTTATTCTATGAATAATGGATCTGAACGTTTCCATATCATGTGCTATCTTCATCATCTGTGATTTATTTGAATCCATTGCTACAATTGTGTCAATTCATCTAGTTGAAGGTATTCCTCTCTTTTTCTGACCGTCCACCTTTCTAAGCATGATGTCTAAGAACCAGTGACACTCAACAACATGCCCACAATATGTGGGATGAAGTTTTGCCATTCTTAACTCTAAGGAAACTCTTGTTGCACTTTCTCTAAGACATATATTTATTCTTTTGGCAGTCTATGAGATAGTCAATACTCTTCTCCAACACAAAAACTGAAAGACATCAACTTTTCTTTTATCATCCTTTTTCATTGTCCAACTTTCAGATGTATTACAAGTAATTGAAAAGACAATGCACGGTTTGAACCAGATGCACCTTAGTCTTTAAACTGACGTCATTGCTCCTTATCACCTTAGAGAGGTCCTTGACAGCAAATTTACCAAATGCAATACTTTATTATTTCATTTATACAATTATATCACTATTACTTCACTTATTCAATTTTTTTATTTCTCCACTGCTGGTACCTATGATGTTGATTGTGGATTTTATCAAATGAGATTAAATCATTGGCAATTTCAATATTTTAATTATGTATCATGATCTTTATTATTATGTCTTTTACTATTATGTCTTTGATCTTCTGCAGCAAGTGTTTCAAGTCCTCTTCACTTTCAGGATGCAAGTTTGTGCCATCTGCGTAAAGCAGATTATTGATGAGTCTTTCTCTAGTTTTGATGCCACTCTTCTCTTCATAAAGTTTAACCTCTTGAACGATTGGGCTTTGTGCTGCGTCCCAGTACCAAGGAAGCCAGCCAAGCTGAGCTACCTCTCCCTGACCTTGAGCCCTTGGATCTTGCACCTGCATTCTAGAGAAACATGAACAAAATTTAAAGTCTGCTCAGTCAATCTTGTGTAGCCTATTTTGCTTAGGTTAAAAGGTTCATCTAGGGGACAGATACAGGTAAGAGGGGAAAGACATAGCTGGATCAGACACTGAAGAAACTAAAGTTTGGTTTTGAGTATGATCCCAGAATGTAGGGAATGAGACGTCACTACAAGTAAGTGGGATGAATCTGTGAAGGAGAGACACAATGAACTACAAAAAGCCAGGTAAGAGTCTCTTCTAGTTAGATTTGTAAAGGCACCAGGCATGGAGACATTCTTCATGTCAAGCTTGAGTAAGAAGGAAAGACATAGCTTTGTACTTTGAATCTCAGTCTGACAAAAGAAAACAAGGAGAAGACTGTCACCTTTCTGACTTTTCCTTATTGCATTAATTGACTTTTAAAACAAAATTCAATTCTGCCTCTCAGCACTTTCAATCGTAAATTTTTCCACTGGAGCAAAAAGAGGTATCAGCTGACTACTTTATTCATCAGAGGGGCAGTGTTAGCTTTCCACCTTCCTAATGAAATTCTCCAGTTGGCTGTGAAAATAGCAGGAAGCCAGCTATATTTAGCCAAGGAAAGGGCAACAAATCTAAGCAGTGTGCAGAGGAGGAGGAAAAAAATAAAAGCTGTAGGTCTTATGATTAGCACAACTCAACAGTACTGCTTACAATTTTCCATAGTTTGTAACCTGCAAAAGCAGAGTGGTTTGTTAAAGCCAAAAGAAAGCCTACAGGTTCCTTCACTATTATGTCTAAATAAAAAATTTTATTTATTCAAGGAGCAGGGTTATTTTAGATTTCAAAGGAATGACGGAGTAGTGTATCTTTGGAAACAAACCAGTCAGTAAGAGTAATATTGCTCATATTCAGTGTTTTCTCTATGATCATAAATATACTAAAACCAAGCAACTAGCGTAAGTATTTTCAGTCAACTTTTGTTGTTGTTAGGTTTTATCAAGTCACTTTCTACTTATGGAAATCCTGTTATAACAGAACAAAACATAACCTAATCCTGCACCAACTTCACAGATATTTCTATGTTTGAGCTCATTGTTGCAATTATTGTACCATGCTCTGCCATTGCAGGCTTTTGATTTTTTCACTGACTTTCTAAATGTCTCCTTCTGCAGAGATTGATCCCTATTACCATGCTCCAAATACATTGAGATAAAACCTTGTCATCTTTAATTCCAATGAGCATTATAAGTACACGTCTTTAAAGATATATTTGTCTGCTGTTTTGGCTGTCTAGGGTATATTCAACATTCTTCCCCTTCCTGCAATGATCTTAACTAATACCATGACTTTCTCCTGCCTACTCCACCTCATAATCCCTGCTATGCTCAAAAACAGTCATTGTGCCCACTGATGCTAAAAGAAATGAGAACTTCCTCTAGAACCAGAGAAAGAAGGCCTCCCCTCAAATTTGGCACCCTGAATTTGAATTTGTAATCCCTTAAACTGTAAGAGGATATAATTCCTGTTTGTTAAAGCCATCTACTTTTTGGTGTAGATATGATAGCAGTACTAGAGAACTGTGGCAGTTAAGCACAGTTTTAAAATGTGCACAATAGAATATTCTGGGATTTCCATTCTTTGCAATGGCATCCATATTATGAATGCTTTTATATAAGCAATAAGACACAAATAAATGTAATTCTTGCATTCTTTGTTTTACATCAAGATCTATCTGATATCAACAAGTCTTTACTCCAAATCCTCTTCCTAATCCACTTCGGGTTTCTGAGGTGCATTAGGGTTATATGCTTTAACCATACTTATTTTGTCTGTATGCTAAGCAAAAAATCTAAAGAGCTAAACTATATGAAAAAGAGCATGATATCAGGATTGGAGAAAGACTCAGTAATAATTTGCAATATGCAGATGAAAACAGACTTGCTTGCTGAGAGACTTGAAGTACTTACTGACAAAAGTAAAATACTAAGGCTTCCAGGTGGATTATGCCATAATTCAAAGAAAACAAAAATCCTCACAACTGGGCCAGTAAGGTACACATAATAAGTGGAGAAAACTTTGAAGATGCCAAAGGCTTCATTTTGCTTGGATCCAAAATGAAAGCAGCTGTCAAGAAATAAAAGAATGCACTGTATTGAGCAAATCTGCTGCAAAATACATTTTTAGAGTGTTAAAAAGAAATGATTTTACTTCAGGGTCTAAGGATCTCCTGATCTAAGTCATGGTATGTTCAATTGCTCAAATGCAAAAGATAAACAATGAATAAGCAAGATGTGTAGGTGAATGATGTATTTGAGTTATGGTGCTGGCAAAGAACATCAAATATATATTGTTGACTGCCAGAAGGGAAAGAAATCTGTTTTTGGAAGATATATAGACAGAGTGTTCCTTAGAACCAATGATAGTGAGACTGTGATAGTGAGACTTGTTTGACAGACTTTGTATCTGTGTCGTGATATAAGGCCATCATGCTTAACAATGGGAAGCAAGAAAATCCTCAATGAGGTGGAATAATATATTCCCTGCATCACTTGCTTCAAACATAGCAATAATTCAGAAATGGTGAAAGATTAGGCAGTGTTTTGTTCTGGTGTGTATAGGACAACTACAAGTTGGAATTGATTTCACATATCAAACAACAACAGTACTACTCAAATAGAAAATGATTTCTTCTGTATAATTTTTTTTCTAATTTCTACTTGTTGTTGTTATTATGTGCCATTGAGTTGCTTATGACTCATAGTGACCCTATGTACAATAGCCCTAAACCTTGCTCTATCCTGTGCCAATCACACTGTCTCCGACACACCCATCCCAATTACCCTAGTCACTGAATCAATCCACCTCATAGACAGCCTTCCCCTTTTGTACTGTCCCTCCACCCTCCCAGGCATGATGTCCCTCTCCAAGGACCGATCCCTCCTTAAAACATGTCCAAAGTATGTCAGGCTAAGCCTCCGAATCCTTGCCTCCAAGGAACAGCTTGGTTTAACTCTCTAGCAGTCCATGGGCCCCTCAATACTCTTCTCCAGCACCACAGCTTAACGGCATCAATTCTCCTTCTATCCTCCCTAGTTATTAATTAACTCTCTGATGCATAACAAGTGATTGCAAAGACCATGGCCTGTATCAGATGCACCTTAGTCTCCAGAGTGACACAATTGCTCTTCAGTATTTTGCAAAGGCCCCTAACAGCAGACTTTCCCATGTTCTACTTATTAGCACACATAAAAAGATAAATTACGGGCAATGTTCTTTAAAACCTACAGGCTCTTAAAATTTTTTAAATATTACCACTATTCTTTGGTTTTCTTTCTCCCTCCATCTCCCCTTGCCCCCAACAAAGTAGCTACCTTGACTTCATTCTTTCTTTATTATAGCCATCTAAGAGGGCTCTACCCCTCCAACATAATGTCCTAACTGTGTTTCATACTGAATTTACTACAGACCTATACTCACAGTTTACTGTTTTATTGTG